>NW_011645669.1:0-58834 GCF_000225545.1 Orbilia oligospora ATCC 24927 | reverse complement strand
CCTCTCATGGGTCAAATAAAAAATTTTAATATGCACATATATGGGGTGCCTGACCCCGTTTTTCGACAGGATGTGTTCGTCGATCATTCGAAAAGCTCGGTTGGGATTATAGACGTTATCACCTTCCGAAATCGTCAAGCTGGCGACGCCCAGAGTCTTGTGAAAATAACTTCCTGCCATTATAACACAAATGAACAAGGTTCTACTATCCTTCCGATGATAAAAAATTGCCGAAATGTCAGAGATGATATAAATATTCCTATTCCCGATCCATTGCTTCGGCTTGGAAGACCGCACGTGCGTTTTAGGAACAAAATAAATTTTCGAAGATGGAATCCGCATGCGTGTGAAGAATCCATGGCGTGCATCATCCGATCCTGAATATGGAGAGTCAATAGGAATAATAATACGATAATCCATGTTATTACCATCCTACGGGAGATGGAACAAATATCCCGCTTCGCTTGGCGCGGGATGGGATTAACGAAAACTTCTGGCATTCCGGCTCTGATCATCCTTCGATCCGGTTGGGTTCGATTCGAGGATTCTTAGTTATAATTTCCATTCCCTTATTGGAAGTTTGAATTCAGAAAGACGAGTGCATTCCACAGTCACGCGCGCGCAAAGAGAGCTTACTTGGCGGATGCAGCTCCATGCCATTAAACGCTTGGCGGTCATGGGCGTATGTGTGCTTTAGGTTGCATTTTTAATCATTCTTAGCAATCTAAAGTGCTCTAAGTTTCCTGAATATGCCTAGAGAGATCTTTAGACATCTAGATCTCAAAGGCTTAAGTAATATAGTACCTGAACGGGATCAACAACCCCCCACGAAGACAATAACACCTTCTGTAGATATTAGATCTCGCGGAGAAATTGTGGAGACATCGGATTGTTCGGCCGCTGTGACGGACGAGGCGTATATCCTTGAAGTTTGGTAACCTAAGATTTCGAAGATCTGATCGGCTTTCTAGAAAAAGTAAAATGTTGAGTACTCCAAGAAATATCCCATGGGTCTAATGTACAGGCAAATAGAAATTTGCTCCGCCTCAATTGTGGATCCACTAATGTAGAATGATCTGTTCATATTAAAGAAGGAATGTCGATCTGGATTCAATATGCTTGGGCTTGATCAACTGAGAGTTTTGCAATTCTGGGACTACTATGTTGCATTTTGATGGATTTTGTGTTGTGGCAGTCGTTGCTCCCTTGTCACACGAGCTTGTGTAACGGTATTGATGTGAAGCAGTGGAAGTAAAGCGAGCTATCTTGCAATTCCATGGATATAATTTGATGTTATTGATTGTTTTGAAAATCCCTATTATATATATTATTTTTTTCGCTGATATACCAAACCAAAAATAATGAAACTATATCATAGTTACCGTTCAGATGAAATAAGAAGTAAGACTCACTGCAAATTTATCGAGATACACGGCAAGCGTATTAATATTGGAAGTTACACAGAAGCATCGTAGTATTAGTAGCGTAGATATATATCCTAGAAATTAGGTAGAAGAACCAGAGACTACGATAATCTATCAAGGTATATGCTTGCTGAGACCCCATTCCCCGCGTTCTGACAATTCTGTATAGCATATGTCTTCGAATTCGCGAAATATTAAACATCACAATACCAAACCGAGAGAGCCGTCCAATGCCTGTAATTAGATATGTATAGCAAATTTAAAGTACTGGATTACCGATACCAGGGGACTCTGCTGTTTACAGATGTACACAATAGCTGCACAGCGTATGCACCAGGTGCAAGCGCACTAGTGCGGAGCGACGGTCAATTGATCAATGTGTGTCTAGACGTCTACGGCTTGTGATGAGGACGCAATGAGCTTACGCTTATGAACATCGTTTCGATTGGATACTGAAAAGCTCTCCTAGTAATGATTTGAATTGAAAGGGACAAGTTAATGATATATAAAGCAGATATGGTCTCTGAGCCCGAGACTAAAGCAGATATATGAAAGAATAAGTTTTGAAATCCAAAAAGCCTCCCCAAGGCAGCGCTTGTAGTATAGTTAGTCATTAGCCTATTATGATATCCCCGTCCTTCACGGTACATATAACGTCAAATAAAAATCCGGATTCTATGATAATCCAGTAAAACTCCACGCTTATAAAAGCATCAGAAATGAACGCTGAAATGGCTTTCATCAAACAGGCATCGAAGCTCCAACCCGCACCAAACCCCTTCTATCGTTCACTCTATTCCCGTTGGCTGTTGCCCGTCTTTAGGTCTAAGGTCTTAGTCAATATATTCTTATTTAAGGTACTTCCTGCACTTGACGTTGACGATACTGGTCTTGCCATGCTTGCCTCCCTCGACCACCAATGCCGTCAACCTTCCACCTCTTACGCAATTGGTATCCAAGCCTTTGGTATACTTCTTGATGTCTAATCCTCTTCTCGCATCATGTCCGTAAACGACAGTCAACGGTTTTTGGCCCGATGGTCTGTTAGCCACAAACTCGTTCCACATTTTACTCCAATGCAGGCCCTTTCTTCCGGACGTAGGATGGTTCTTCACGAAAGTCC
This sequence comes from Orbilia oligospora ATCC 24927, assembly GCF_000225545.1. Lineage (NCBI taxonomy): Eukaryota > Fungi > Ascomycota > Orbiliomycetes > Orbiliales > Orbiliaceae > Orbilia > Orbilia oligospora. The sequence continues at coordinate 56,287 of NW_011645669.1, read as the reverse complement.
TAACGTTCATCAGGACGCTCGGTTGTTGATCCTTTAGCTCGACACCTGCCATGATCCCAGCGTGTACAACGGCGATATCACCGAGATTGGAGACGTTGTTGAGCTTTAGAATTAGAGGGCAGGAATCGATGAACTCGGCGTGGCGAGGCTTGAGGGACTTGGCGAGAACGAGGTCGGAGTGCTTGTACTTCTTCTTGTGCTTGTTCCTGTGCTTATGCTTCTTCTTCTTCTTATCCTTGTTCTTATGTTTCTTGTGCCTTTCGTCGTGTTCCTTATCCTCGTCATCGTCCTCGTCCTTGCTGTCATCGCTATCATCCCTCTTTCCGAGTGGTTTTTCCTTCTCATTGCTACCTTCGGACTCTTTAGCTGCCCCTTCGATCTCCTTGGTTTCAGAACCCTCGTCCTCCCCAATTTCACCACCGTCTGTTTTCGTCCGTAATTTCCAATAAACTCTCATAAGCTCATCTTCGTGGTTTCCTCTTACACAACTAACGTTCATTGAAATCAACGTATCCAACAATGCTACACTATCCGGTCCCTTCGAGATAAAATCGCCCGTGAGTATAATGTGTGCACGCTCTAGGAATCCTTTGCTATCTAGCTTCTGCAATAGCTCTTGGAACTCATCTAGCATACCGTGGATATCCCCAATGAAGATAAGATGTCGCTGGGGTTTTTGTTCCACTGGCGTCGGGATATATTCTGAAGGGAGATTTGATAATTTAATGTATGGCTTTAGTGGATTGAATGAGACCGAGGGCGTCGTAAGTAGATCGGCGCCATTTTTTCCGGATGTTGAGACTTTCTCCACATCCTCTGGACCTAGTGATTTGTCTTCGTGACAACTTCCTCCATAGAGTTTCTTCTGTCGCCAGACAATCATCTTCTTCACCGCTGAAGGTAAAAATGTAAATACTACGACCGCAGTAAATAACAACAGTAAGAATATATGTAAATGCCGAACCCATCTACTCCGTTTCTTCTTGACGCCCAAGGGACTCCGAGAGTCATGCCTCCGTGGAGAGAATTTCCCTTTTCTAGAGGTACTTGTGATTGCATCGTCCGAGTTGTTACTTTCGCTCAACGAAAGTCCAGGACTATTATTGCTACTGCTGCCTTCTTCATCTATATCAAGATTACGCTCTTCGTCGGAATCGACATTTGTGGCGAGCTCAACAGACAACTCTTGTGCATCGTCGTCATAGTCTTCTGTAGGTATCTTTTCGTATTTCATTGCGTCGCCCTATCGAGAAAAACAGAAAGGTCTAAACCAGGGTGTTGGTAAAATGCCAAGGATAGGGGTACATGTGTCGTTCCAGCGGCTCTTTTCCCGTCGACGGTTTTGTAACAAGTATTTTAGCTCAGGAAGCTTCTTTGTCGCTATATTTAAGGTTGAACAGAGAGAAACAAAGTCTGAGAGAGAAAAATAAGGGTCCAGACTCTGGCCGAAAACAGGTCGTTTGTGAACGGGAGGGAGTTTCGGAATTTGATAGCCGTCGAGAATTTTTATGATCGAATGATCTTCGTCGTCATACGCGGTGCGTGTCCCTCGCTTTGTGCTTTGCTTCGCCCCTGGCCCGGCAAGGGCGGCTTGCGCTCAAGTGATTTGCGAAAAAGGTAAAAATCGTAGGTTGTGGTAAGCCCGTGAGAAGTCGATCTCTCAAAGCCGTGAAACTTGGATATACTACAAGTGTCGGTCTAAAAAGAGTTCAAAAGAAAGGGGAGCTAAAGCTTTAAAGGGCAAAGACCAGGTGACATTGGAATGTAAAAAAATCAGTGAAAAAGATGCATGCATAAGAGATGTCTGAAGAAGAGCGCTCCAGCCGAGACTGTGATGCCATCTTGCGCTCTTGGCCGGGCCTTTCCTTTGTGAAACTACAACAGCAACACAGATACGACAAACGGAGTACGACGTTGGTATGACTATAAATTCGTATGCTTCGTGGGGGGTGCTAAACTATCTTGTGCAGCCCAAATCAATGTCTATTCTCGAAACGCCAAATGTACCTACTAGATTATATCAATATACTATTCCTGCTATCTAATTTCTAGATGCCCCAACTCCTGAAACTTTTATCTGGGCCTATACTTTACGAATGGCGACCCTAAATATAAAAACGTAAGAAAAAATTATGCTTCTTCAAGCCCGCTTCTCCTCACAACTTGGCGACCGCTTCTTTAATTGTTGAACCTCTTCGCCATCATCCTTCGCTCGTCCCTCAATCATCGCTGTGTCTTTAGTTTCGTCATCTTTGTCGTCATCGCGCCCTTCTATAGCCGGCATCTCAAGTTCCGGGTAGAGCCGAAGGTCACCCTCACGGCATGCCCAAGAGTCCACTTCTAATGAATCCGAGCCAATCAGTATTATCGCAACCAGAGGAACCAAAGCATCCCAAACTTACTATTAAGAACATATTTGGACCAAAGCCTTGGCGAAAGCTTCAGATGAATCGGAACAAAAAGGATAATTATTATAGGAAATGACGGTGCGGCTGGGGTGAAGGTAACACCAAAGACGATTCCGGTAATCACCAGCTGTGCAACAGTATACATGTGAATCCCCCAATAGTTTTTGATACCCTCCTTTGAAAGATTGGGTAGTTCACTTGGTGGCCTGATTATATCATTGTTAGATATTGATGAACCGTGGGGGAGAGGATCACTCGAGTACTTACGTTAAGATGTCGAAGATCCGATGTAATATTGGACTAGAGAATGGTCAGCAATTTTCCTTTTCGCTGAATAAGGTCCCGCATTTAACTTACTTAACAGACAGCGACTGCTCCCCCATGAACAAGAACAACCCCGCCAAAACACTCGTGGGCGTCAACCCGAGTACATGCATAAACGGTGGGCTTACAAAGGCCATGATACCCAAAGCATGTAGTAAATGGCTCCACCGCTGCTCATATACTGTTCGAGTTTTATTCCCCTTTTCGTCCACTTCATCGTGAAGCAAGCTCTCTGAGTGTAATGGCGCTTGCGGAAGTAGCCCATTTGCCGGTGGGATCCCTAAGATTCCACACAAACCAGTAGTAACCCCAAGCAACATCACATCCCAAGCGTAAGCTCGTGGTTTCTTAATGTTGTAACGTGGGAGGGTGGCACAAATAGTCGAGACCTCGACGTCAAAGAAATAAAGAGTCGTGACAATCAGTGCAGGGATCATGGCTGCGAAGATATATGCTATATCAAGTTTCCAAAACTCAACGAAAAATACGCTCCTCTCCGGGTGACTTGGCTTAAATGACTCTAAAAGTAACCATTGTTAGTCATTTCTCTATATAGACTCGTCATACATAGAAATACTTACTAGAAACATTCAGTGTCTGCTTGTCAAGATGCTTGAGTTCGCCTATTTGAGGCATAGCAATAAAAATAATGATACTTATGGCAGCGGCATACTCTGAAATTGCCATCCGGACGTAGCGATGGAAAAGTGGTGCCCAGTTATTCGCATTCGCGAGGAACACTGCGACAAGGAAGGTTCCGATACACCCAATAACAGAATATAGAAATGATGCAAACGACACCTTTTCATGATTCCTCTGAAGCTCCTGAACACTATAGATAACTTGATTAGCTTTGAAGAGACCCTGATATATTGTAGATTTACATACGCTTTATGGAAGTAGATGACTGAGTTCAGCAATGAAAATATTTCGGTTGAGAATGTCGTGACATATTTCATGGTATAGTCATGTGCATTGAAAACAGCGAGCAGAATCAACATCCACATCGAATGGATGCAAGTCCATGCCATGAAAGGGAGGTATGGGATCTATAGGTTTGCTTCTGTTAGGCTGTTCAACCACGAGTCTAATCAGGAACTGCGCGTAGGACTTACATGCAAGTTATGAATGCAGAGTTCATAAATCCGCTCTGCTAGGATACTGAAAGGTCCCGTTACCCCCAATATTGTTAGAGGTTGTGCCGAAAACCTATGTTCTCCAATGTCAGTTACATGGACTTAGCCAAAGAAAAGATTAGTGCAAGTGGACGGAAAGTGTAGCCTACAATGCGAATATAACACCACATAGTCCTGTCGAGAACACTACCTCAATCGTTCCATAATTCGAACCGGTCAAAGCATTCAAATCACTCGCGAATGTAATACCAGGCAATAAGTTCGTGAAAAATAGGAACACAGCACTTGCAAGAATTAATTGGTTAAAATGCCAATCAGTATGATAAATCGCCAGCCTAGCTCGAAATTCTTTCTTCATAAGCCTAAACGGCCTCAGGGCCCCAGAAGGCTTGAAAAGAGACGAGATTGTAAATCTTTGTGGTGTTGGAGAGGATGTCTGCATCTCCTCATCCATACTTGGAGGTGATGTGGGTACATCACCTCCCCATTGCGACGGTGGCATAGGAAATTCTTCCTTTGGGGAGGACGAATTGAATTGATCGCGTGACTGAGAGAGATTCCGGGGCGAATTGATTGCAGTCCTGGAGGATGACCTTGATGAATCGTTCTCGATTCTTGGGACTGTGAGGTTTTCTCTGTTGGTGCTGTGGGACATTTATATTAGGAATTATGGTATTATCACAACACCGAGGCTTTCTCGCTGGTGTCGTTTCAAAGTCGATATTTTATAAAAGGGCAGTTTCAAAACCCCGTAGACATCGAAAAATTATGAAATTAGTGATATTCGCGCAGATAAGCAATATAAGATAGCGACGATGTTATATTAGAGTAGTAAGGAATGTAGGCAAACGGGGCCGCACTTCCTTGAGCTCGAGAGGTCAGTTTATATGAAGTATGTCTCGATTGAAACTTCCTCAACCGCCTTAGATGCCAAGTTGGATGAAAAATATTGGCGTGATCCTGTATACGAGACGGCCTTAGCCCGTCGTCTGGTGATGTTGATTCTTGGATCCAGAATTTGCCTTGCAGCTGGAGCGCTTCCAAAATCCTGGACAGCAATCTGACATGGGAAGGAGCCAAGAGGAGATCCCTGGTGTATATACTATGACGCCAAACCCCAATAATAAATTTGTGCCTGGAAATATATTGCTATCCTATACTAAAGGCTGGTATGGATAGATATGCACAACGGGTGGACAACCAAAATGGATACGGTTTTGATGTTAGTTAAAAGGATAAACTCAAGCGAGAATAAGAGCGAATGAAAAGATGGCATGTATGCATGCAATAGGGCGTATATGCAGGACGAGATCTTGGTATGCTCGAGACCTTGGTTGCGATTGTTTAATCAATTGCTGCGCTGGTAAATTTTTTTGTTTTAGAAAAGCTTGGGCTTCATGACCACAGAGCTCGAGGCAAAACCGACTTTTCGATATATTCATGCATTCACATTAAGTAAAACGGTGGATTCGTGTTAGCCAATGCTCGGCTTCAGTTCGGGCACGTGGCATAGCCAAGCCCTTGAAATATTTCGAACTTGCCAACAATATGACAGCGAATTGTCTGTTTCATTAGAACGTTAACGAATATTCGAGATATGTTGAGAAAAGTCCATGTCGTCGAGAATTGCATGTAACGACTAGGCCGAAACCAGGGCCGGCAGTGGAATCTAACCAATAGAAAGCCGGCCAAGTCGCAAGGCAGACTGGTTGTTCGTGCAAGTAGATTTTGGTGTGACATCATCCTGGAATTCAATTCAATTCGAACCGATTCGAAAGCTCAGGGTCTGGCTGAGCTGCAAAAGCGTGCATGTAGGTGCTATGGCTACCTAGAAAGTGCTCATGCACGGTCCTCGATAGCTTTGGTGATATAATCGCGAGCGACGTTAACATTACTAGCATGCTGGAAATAAACGTGAGTTCTTGAACCCGGTCCTTCGACCTTCTTGCATTTGTCGACATTATATTTGTCGAGTCTCGTAACACCTACCGGGACAAGGTTCTTCCCGTCCATCTCGACGTTACGTTGCTTGGCAGACATTCTTTATTTGAAGATTGATACTGCGATATACGTATACATTAACATTCAGTTTATAATATTCCCTGCACTGTTTTTCTAAATACCGAAGTGACTTCGGCCTTACCTCGTTCCCTTCTAATCATCGTAAGTATCGGAGTACATATACTTAACATGCATATGCATATTTTGTAGTAGTTCAATATACTTAAACATAAAATGTAAAAAATTCGATCCAACGCAAAAACTACCACACGATCTCAAATTTAAAAGTCTCCATTGCATCCGCGGCCGCATTCATCCATGTTTCAGCCAGTCCAGTGTCGGCTACGATCGACCCAGGAACTCAATCAGAAGACCATCTTTTGGATGTAAGCCAAAGATCTCATACTTGGTCCAGTCTGCCTTGACAGCCACAATATCCCCACAATGGCTCCACTCGTCGCTTTCATCCCGCGGGCCACGTTCCCGCCCATCGAGTCTATCGTCAAATCCTACTTCCTTGGCCATCATAAATCCGGAATAACTAAAATGCGCCAACTTCTGGGCTCTGTTGAGCTTATCATTGAGTGTAGGGATTATAGAGTCCCATTGTCTTCCCGTAACCCGATGTTTGAAAAGAACCTTGTCGGTAGGGAAAGGATGATAGTGTATACCAAACGTGACCTGGGCGCTGAGAGTTTGGATGAGAAGGTATGCATCTGAGATATACACCTTTTTGATTCACGTAGTAGATAATTCTAAAGAATCGGTGCTAATATTTGAAAAACTCCTCCCTTGAGGATTAGGTTTATTTTGCTGGTTGAAATAGACACGGGAGACAATAAGACGCTGGCACAAACCTCAGAAAGTATTATTCACAGATTGCAAGTCAGACGCTGACATAAAGAAAGTGATAAAATATGCAAAAGGTATTTCTGAACCCCACTATCCGAACATCCTATAGCCTAGTTACGTACTAACTTACTATTTTCATATTAGATATCGCTACCTCGGTTGATAACGTACTGGGAACCCGTATGATGCTTGCCGGCATGCCCAATGTCGGCAAATCATCTCTTCTAAATGCCCTTCGACGTGTAGGAATGGGCAAAGGGAAAGCCGCAATAACTGGCGGTCAACCAGGTGTAACCAGGAGCATCGGGACTACAGTTCGTATCTGCTCCGATCCCGATATAATGCTCCTCGACACACCAGGTGTATTCATCCCATACGTTCCAAACACACAAACCATGCTGAAACTCGCTTTGGTGGGCTGTGTAAAGGATACATTGATAGACCCGGTTACTCTTTGTGACTATCTACTGTTCAGAGTTAACCTCGTCGATCCGACGTTGTATTCAGCGTATCACACTCCAACAAATGATATCACACAGTTGTTGACTGCGACGGCTATACAGATAGGAAGACTAGGAAAGGGTGGCGTACCAGATCTAACGGCAACAGCGATATGGCTTATACAAAGATATCGAGCTGGAGATCTCGGGAGGTTTATACTCGATGATGTGGATCTTGAAGCATTTGATAGAAGAATACAGGAGGAGGCAAGTGAAGGGCAAAGTGCCAACCAGCTGCGGAAAGAGATTAAGGCCGAAAGAGCCGCTCACAAAGCCTCGAAGGCTTCTACTATAGATTAATCAACCCCCCTCTCATATATACCCCCAGATTAACGAGCGTTATACGTGTAAAATATGCAATCTCATAAGAAATATGGTACATATCGCTAAAGGGTATCGGTTTCATCTATCATAATATCGAAAAAAAGGGTAGGAAGAACTGTATGAATCGGGGACTAAAAAATCCCATCCAACAACTTCTTCTTCCGTCTTTCTAGTAAAAATCCCATAACTTCTTCCTTCGTCGGCACCTTTATCTCTCCTGACAAAGCTTCCCACCCAGCCGGCGGCTCTCCTTCGCCTGTCTTCCCAATAGCTTTCAAGCTCTCCTCCTCTTTCTTCTTCTCATAAGCTAGTAATGTCCCATCCTCCTCGTCCCTATTAAACCCATAATAATTCGCATCGACATTCCTGCGAATCTCCGCCAAACTTCTCTTCTTAGCTTCATCAGCTTCCGTATCCCTCTTCGGCTTCAGCTCTTCAAATAGTTCCTTGACACCAGGTAGCTCCCTCGCTCTCCCAAAATATTTATATCCTTTATGCCCCGGTATCTCCCTCCCATTCTCATCTGTCGCCTTCCCAGCAAACCGCATATAATTCGGCCCACCCAAGTTCTTCAATTGAACCTCCCACATATGTTTCTCCCTCATCAATTTATTGATTTCATCGTTCAAATCGCGAATTTGGTAGTTCGATAAACTGGGGTCTTGGATCTTTGTCACTTTGCGAGATATCTCTTTGAGGACTTGACCGCGCCATTTTTCGCAGGATGGGATGGAAGTTATTTCTGTGATGCCCTTGGGACGACGGGTACGTCCTGCGTCGATGATTCCTAGGTCTGCGGCTTGTTGCTCGCGAAAGCGGAAGAGCATCGATTGGGCCTTTTCGGAGTTACGCGCCATGATTGGGGTATTTGTAGCTTAAACGGTTCTATTTTCGATAGGTATGAATTCGTATAACCCGACCGTTAGGTTTAGGGGTCTGTTTGGTAGCGTTTCGTGATGTGGGGTGTATGATTTATGTGTATGGATGTGTGTGTGTGGTGGAGTTTGAGTCGTGATTGATGTTAAGCTTTGAATGGTTCCTGGGGGACTTTTTCTGTCGCGTGGAAAGTCATCCTTGAACTCGACATCCACCCCAAATACTTATCCACCCGCTTGAGCTCACAACCACGACGATAAAGCTTGTTAAGCCTCATACAAAACATAAACTCTAGTCGCCGGAACGTCTACAAATCGCATATTCTATCAGATCACATTTATCTCTGCCCATCATGTCGAAAACCGACCTTCCGGACGCGAAGGCGATGCTGGATAGCAGAGGCCTCTACGATGGCCCCACAATACACTCAATGAATCCATTATTACTCATGGAAAAGATCATAAGGTCGGTTTTTCATATAACTTCTTTAAGTTACATAATTCTAATTATATTTTCTTATAGAGAACGTATAATCGACTCAATGTACTGGAAAGAACAAGCATGGGGTCTAAACGGTATATAAGAAACCATATTCCTGTCCGTTTGCCTATATCGGTGCTCCAAGGATACAAATCTAATCAACTGACTCGTCTTTTTCATATCCCTTATAGCTGCGACACTATTAGACAGAGCGGTAGAGCTACAGTTCATCGGTGGACAATATGCGAACCAGAAACCGACGCCGTTTATATGTCTTATTCTTAAAATGCTACAGTTAAACCCCGAAAGGGAGATACTGTTAGAATACGTACAAGATGAAGATTTTAAGTAAGTTCATATATCTTCTGGTAGTTATATTGCCTGTAAATTTTTTGGCGCTGATATGATGTTTAGATACCTCCGTGTCCTTGCGGCATTCTATATCCGCCTAGCCTGGCCTGCAGCCGAAATTTACAAAACACTCGAGCCGCTGATGGCAGATTACCGCAAGATCAGATTACGCACACAGTCGGGTTATAAACTGACATTCGTGGACGAATTCATAGACGAGTTGTTAACTAAAGAGCGGGTCTGTGATATCGCATTGCCTAGGATGCCGACTAGAGCACAGTTGGAGGACATGGATGAACTAGAACCGAGAGAACCGTTAGTTAGTGATGTTGATAGTGACGAGGAGGGAGAAGAAGGAGAGATGATGGAGGAATGAACTGATGTGGTGTGTTCGTGGTCGATGCATAGCAGGCGTTAAGTTTTGATACTCCAAGACAAATCTAGAATATGTCAAAGCGATTTTTTTTTTGGGGGGGGGCTTATTGGATATATTCCTTTAGCTGCGTGTACTATATACAAAATCTCTTAAAAGTAGGGGAATTATTTATACCCATCTTCACGAACGAAGAATATATCGATATCGATATCTATCCTACATCGTATCGCACAATCCTCGAATAAAATGCAAAATAGCGACTTTTTTTGATATCTGCACTCCGAAACGCCAATAACAGGAAAGAATGAGTCGGGTTATAGCGACCCGATGATACGAGTCCTCGAGGGCCGTCGAAGTATTTTGGCTTCTATGATGTCGGTGTCGGCTTCGGGGTAGATGTCGTCTTTGGTCCTCCATCTGGTATTATCTTGACCTTCTGCACCTTCTCGTACAATGCTCTATCCTCCTGCTGTGCCGGTATCCTCACAATCTTCCACTGTGGCTCAATCAATCCGAACTACATCCAAGTACGATGTTAGCTCCTACCCATAAAATCCATATCGATATCGTCAAGTCATAAAAAAAAACCTACCATAGCAAACAACCTCCAAACCGGATCACTAGGTTGTGCCCCGACACCGAGCCAGTACTTCGCCCTTGTAACATCCAATTGAATATCCTTGAACGGCTTTCCTTCACCGTCAGGTGCGGGTTTAGGGATCGGATCGTAGGTGCCAATGACTTCCATTGGCTTTGAGTTTCGTGCTGTACGAGCCTGAGAGACGACGATATTGTAGAGAGGTCGATTACGAGCGCCGAAGCGGGCGAGGCGAAGACGGACGACCATGTTTTGAAGACCCTCGAGGGAAAGAAGGATAGTCGGAATAGTACAAATCGGTTCGTATAACTTGGGGAATTTATCGACGTGGAATTAGGTAGTCAGTCAAAGTCGGAACCCGGTTCGAATTCTAAAAGCTAAGAAGGCTTTCTCGAAGAGAAACCCAAAACTCGGGTAAAATCTAATCTAATCTCTCGCATCTACGCCAAAACCTCAACCCAACTAACTACCACTCCCTTCAACACCACCCCGTCCCAAACGGACGTCACTTCCTCTCCCTCTTCTCCCCACCAATCACAAAAACAAAACATCACAATGCCTCTCCTCTACCCCCGCTTCTACCGCAATCCCTTCCAATGGGCCCGTTACCACGCCCATAACAACCCCGCCATCTTCTGGTCAATCTTCGTCGGCAGCTGGTCGCCTGTCTTCCTCTTCGCCGGACAGTTTCATAAACGCGCGCCGGAGGTGCCTGGAACATACCCTAGTACGACATCCCTCTCTCTTGCTATTCATACTAGCCTATATAGCGTAGTAGAGTAAAAGGTGCAATTAATTGACTAACTATATCGAATTGTTTATTTAGTCCCATCGGGGAGGCGAGTTATTCCACAAGGATACGATGATCCAGAATAAACGTCTAATACCGACTATGATGGAGGGAGCTTGATGGGGGGGTCCCATTATCTGGGGAATATATTTTTACTGTTTATATGGGATATACCTTTTTTATTTTTTGGGAGGGAGAATACCGGTGTACATATACAACGTCCGAAAAAATTACAAACATACGATACGAAACAAATCATCCAGCGGGGTGAATACAGAAGAAAATACACTTTGCCGGTGGCTTCAATGCAGACCTTTCCGTAAACACAATCTAGGGGTGCTTCGATTTCCAGGGAGGCGGGGGGGGCAATGGTCTGGATTAGGACCGATATAGGTTTTGAAGATCAAATTATAATGGAATGGAACATGTCTTGGGATTTTGATAAACCATTGTTCGAAACTGTTTTAAGAGTTAATTGAGGATAGCCATAGAGTAACTATAAAAACCATGGCTGTGCACTGCCTACACAACTATTCATAGCGTTGTTGATAGTCCTAGATCTCGAATACACAGATGTTCTGGTTCCGAGACCAGTTTATTTCCCAATTTATCATGACCATTACTATTAATAATATTGTATTCCCCGATGAAGCCTTTGGTAATTATCAAATCAAGCCGAAAGGGAAAAGAACGCATAAAAAAATGAAACAAAAGAGAAAAGGCGAAAAAACACAGCCAGATTTAACATACTATGCCCTTCCAATAAACACCCACCAGAATGGTACAAATAGGAAAGGGGGGGAAGGGACGTCCTCAGGTATGGAATAACAAACGGAGTTGGGGATGTGGGGTTCGGATATATCGATTTTTCAGTATCGAAGATGCAATAAAGAGAAGAAATGATAAGGGTAGTGTAGACAAGGAAGAAAAGGCAAAGAATATAGTCTTTCTCTATGTCTCTCTGTATGTACAAGCAGTAAGCGGGCAAAGAAGGGGGAGGGTAAAAGGATACACACTAAAATACAGGCCCGATTTCGCCTGTATGGTGAAGGGATGAATGGTGTTCAACCCAGTACTAAGTGGAGGTAATGCTAGAATCGTCGTGGTGGACGATTCGCATTGGATTGGTTCTGATAAATCAAGACCTGTGTATGTCGCAAAGTTGATAGGATATCACTAGTATCGAGGCATTTGTAACAAGGGGTTTCCCCTTCAGTGGTGGGTTCGCGGCCAAAAAAAAAGCCATTTCGGTCAGAGAAGGGTTTCCGGTGAGGACGCCCGATTAGTATCAGGTTCTCCTCCGTCTTCTTCCTCATCCTCCGGCGTAGTGCCCGACCCTGTATCACCGTTCCCGTACGCTTCATCTTTCATACACCTCGCACAAATACAAATATCAGCTTCAGGATCATCACGGGTGCACTCTGCCTAAGATTGCCCCGCGATGGGAACCGATTGTGTAGGTTGTGGGGTAGACGAAGAGGAAGAAGCGTTATCCAGTACGGAAATTGAGGATTCTTTTCCCTTCTTTGCTGCCGCTGATGTGCTGGCGCTCGCTTTGCCCCTGCCTCCCTTAGAGGTTTTACCGCCGGAGGCACCGGGTTTACTAGCAAGATCTTTCCATTTTCGCCAGCCTTCAAAGTCGATTAGAGCTTGCATACAGCCCCATTCCATGACTTTGCGCTCAAGGAAAGTGAAGTTCACGGGCTAAGAAAAAGATAGGTATTAGTTAACAATCGCTGCTGAGGGCTATGAAAGTAGTTTATATATCTTACCTTGGTCAAGAAATCATTGCAACCAACGGCAAGTGCTTCATCCCTATCACTTCGTAAGGATGACGCCGTCAAAGCCACAATGATGACAGAACCTTTAAACACCAGCGATTTGTCGAGTTTGTCTGCACTTGACAATTCATCTTCGGGACCCGAAGGGCTAGACGAAAATGAACCGATACCATTCAGCCGTTCTAATCTTCTTATTTCTTTAGTTGCATCTAGCCCATTCATGATTGGCAACTGGATATCCATTAGAACAAGCTGAAATCCGCCGGTTCTCCACTTCGTAACTGCTTCTCGACCATTCATAGCTGTAGCCCACCGAACTTTTAACCTCTTCATGAAAGCTTCTAAAAGCCTTAAATTGATAATGTTATCCTCAACAATCAGTACATTAATTGAGGGGACCTGTCCATCAAGAGTACCAATTGATGCGGTAATCTCTTTGGATTTCGGAGGCGGCCTGGTGATCGCGGGCGGCGAAGTTACAGCAGGTAACACTCCAGGACTTGCTGGTTTCTGTGGTATGGGCTTGATGATTCCTGGGGATGACGGTAAGGCCACCATCTGAGGCGGGACGGACGGCGACGTTGGAGCCTCCACATTAGTAGCCCTGATCCTATCGGGTACGACGCCTCCCGCTCTAGGAATCAGCATTACCCCACCACCTCCACCCCCTGGAGCCGAACTAGTCGTACTCCCGACCGGAGATCCAGTCGTCATCCGCACAGGCCCAGGCCTCTTAAGACTTCGATGCCCAGGCGATGAAGGAGGTGGTGAGTTGGCGATATAATTTGAAAGCGAACTTGGGTTGGCTGGTAAATTATGTGTCGATCTTACCGTTCCGCTCTGAGAGTGTGGTATCGAAGGAACGATAGTACCAACAGGTGTGAAATAATCTTCTCCGGGGAGTTGAAGATCGTGAACGGTCTGCCCATACGCGTAAGACATTGAGTGGGGGCCCGGTGACGGCCGTGGCGTCCGTGACCTCTGTTGTTGGGGTACTTCCACGATCAAGGCGTCTTCTGAGGTCTGTCCGTTGGGATAATAGTCGTCTAAAAGCTGACAAAGGACCTCGTCAGGGTTTAATAGTCGGTCCGTATGAGTCTGCATATTACCCATCTGCCTCGCCCTGGCTGATTGTGGTTTTAGGGGCGGTGATATCCTGATCATTAGATCTGGAGAATCATAATGTCTTCCCAAGGCATTGGTGTATTTCCGTAGGCATAGATCTCGGACCGTATCTACAAAATCATCCTCGGTAACGATGACCTGGGTTGGTGACCCACCAGGCCGTTTGACCCATACCTTACGGGTCCGTAGCTGATTCTCGCTATGAGGCATGAGACCCGCGACCGACTGAATATTTGAGCCACCTTCCCTTCCGTACGTAGTAGGAGAGGCCGATTCCTGCTCAAGCAGGTACCGTAAGAGTCCCGTGTCGGAAGGGTGTATCAACGACTGTCTCCGAGAAAATGAAAGAGGATGTTTCCGTCGCGATCCTGAAGATGAAAGAATTCTGGATTTCACAGATTCGTTTCTCGAGACCACGGACTCATTTCGAGCTAGTTCGGTAGGCTGGAATGTTCCTGTTTCTGAGACAGTGTGCAGGGTCTGTGCTACCTCTGCAGCAACAGGGACCACTGACGCGGGCTCTGGAGGATTATGAAGAAGCGGGCCGGTATACACTAAAGTTTCTGGACCATGCGAGAATGAGGATTCCCGTTTGTCTCGGAAAGGAGGCTCGACCGTCTCCGGTGCGATCGGTTCGTGGATACCAAGAGATGCCCGACTGCTAGACCGCTGCAATTGACTTAATGCACTCGAATCGGTGTCAGCACGAAGTCCAGAGGAATCAGTAGGGAACTGAGATAAACGGTAAGGACGAGTAAAAGGTGGTGGGAGGTTAGTTGTGTTGATGCTCAAGTCAGACGACCGGTCGCTAAGTTTCCTGGAAGGCGTACGACTGATAGTAGTAGTGGGAGCAGGAACAGATGTGGTAGTAATAGCAGCAGTAGTGGTCGTAGCAGCAATATTTGTCGAAGGAGTAGAAGTAGAAGGAACAGCAGGTGTAGTAGATTCTAGGATCACGGTTTTATCTGACGGTAAGGAAAGTGTCGAAGACTGTCCAGTGGTTGACGCTTTTGACGGAGTCCCTTCGGATGGTTGAATTAGAGCAGAGACAGAAGCAGCAGAGGCAGCGGTAGCAGCAGCGTTGGATTGTGGTGGTTGTGGTTGTGGTTGTGGTTGGAGGTTTTCATTTTCAGCTAGCGGGATTTGGGATGGAGGCCGGCTTTCAACGCCCACCAGGATGCCGTTCTTGTTCAACTTCAAGCTGTCTTTCTGGGAAAGAACGACGGGAAGCTCACAATTGAAGGAGCCCTTGTCGGGAGCAGCTGTCGATGGAGATTCGATGGAGCCGGTCGTGTCGGTTAGTGGTGGTGCTGGAGAGAGTTCGAGTGGCTTTGCAGTGGTATTCAGAAGCTGTGGCTGAAGACCAGTCCCGTCCTCGAGGTTATCGAACTCCTTGCCGGCACTTCGACGCTTAGGCGCTGTTCCGCCCTCGATCACGATATCGCCATTTGCACTGGCAGTTGGATTTGCATTCCCGTTCCCACTGATAGAGGTCGTGTCGAGGTCGGTGGTAGTATCAAAAGTCCTGTCGCTGGGAGCCACTAAGCTCTGGTCGGATCTCGATGGGTCCCTTCCAATGAGACTGTGTCGTTTCGACTTCCTGCCCCAGCTGCCCTCACCGCTCCCACCGCTACCCGTCTCCGTCCCAGTTCCAGGTCCTCCCTTAGCCGTCTTGGATGGTCGCACGGCCGAGGCCTCCTCAGTCGAATCCTTGCTATCCCTCCGTAGCAGCTTCGTCTTCGTGCCTTTGATCTTGTCCCTGAACCCGCGCATTCCTTTGACACCTCTCAGTTTCGTGGCCGCTGCCTTCCATAGGAGCATTCGCGGGAACAGAAAGAGATGGGTGCCGCGTTTGAAAGGGCTGGCAGGCTGGCAGGCACGACCATCTGAATGCTGGGCCCCCAGAATTAAATTTTCTTAATCTTTTTTTTTATTTTTCCTTTACTTTTTGGGGGGTGACCTTGTGTCTTGTGTTTTTCCCTTTCCCGGTCCGGTTATGGGGGGGTTTTGGTGGCTGTACTCCCTTTCTTCATATAGTTAGACGGGAGCAGGGAAGTTGAAGACGACGAATTCGAAGGCGAACAGCATGCAATTGGGTAAGTATAGAATAGAATAGAATAGGGTAGGATGTAAGAAGTAAGTATGAAAATAAGTGCTATGCTATGCTATCCCGCTGTGGTATTGAATGGTTATGCTATGATGGATGATGTCCGAGGTATGTATGCATGCATGCATGTAAGTAAGGTAAGTATGCGGTAAGTAGGTAGGGAGAAGGAATATAATAGGATATTCGATGGTTCGGATTGTATGGTACGATATGATATGATACGATACGACACGATACGATATGAGATGACAATATGATATCGATGTCACTGATATAAAATAAAATAAAATAAAATAAGAATTCCACCAGTTCAGCTCCGATCCAAGATAAATCAAAGAAGTAGTAGATGTCGACAAGGAAAATTAAATTAAAATAAAAAATATTCGAAACCGAAATAATATAATATGACAGCACTTGATTGATGCACAACGGGTGTGCGAGTAAGCGATGTATTAATTATATTAATTGCACCCGGCCTCCTCGCCTGGGAAATACGATCTCTGGCTTGGTGGAAAGTACATGTTACCGTGTGCTGTCGGCATGGGCTTTTTCTGCATCGAAATTTCAAAGGACCAGGCCAAATTACCGTTGCTGCCTTGGAGGTTTCGGTCTGAGCTGAAAGTGCCACACTTCTTGCCGTGCGTTGGTCGATGCAAGGAGTGGCTGGTACTTACTTACATGGTACCGACATGATATAAACTTTGGGATGTAAACAGGGCGAGACGAGACGGTTCGAATTCATCTGAGGCGGGTTAATGTTTGTATCCCATGGTGATGTTTATATTTATATATACTACTTACTATACTTAGTACTTAAGTAGTAAGTAGTAAGTAGTACACATGTATCTGCCTGAGTTTGTATGTGTGGATGTGTACTAGTGCTAAGTACCCGAGCACAATGCAATGCAAAGTATACATACTACTAGTACAGTCGACTCGAAAAAGAGTTCACCAGCACATCAAACGGTTACCTCTTACCAAGAAGTAGTACTTAACTAAATTTTAAAATATAATCTTCGTTAGTATATACCTGTAACATACTATCCAATCTAAGCTTGGTCTTTGCCATGGACTGTCCTGTGGCGCATACCCGCATGCAAGGGAAATACTCCAAAAATACTTAAAATACAAAACCCCTCGGCACCCCAGACGAAGTCTCAACCGAATCGAGTGCTATTGGGCCTTTCCGTCATGATCTTCAGCTTGCTTGCTTGCAGATTTTACCCATCAGCAAGACATCCAGTCATTACACGGACAATTGGATTGCCACATCCAAATTTGACACTTAAGCACTTTGATCCTCGCCTCGCCTCCGGATCCCCTTGCTTTGAATCCCTTGCCACCCATGTGGAAACCCACTCGTTCGGGTACATTCTTAATTCCTTTGTATGTTGTTGTTATTGTTGTTAATCAACATGTTGTTGTGGTTGATGAAGATTCAATTCTGAAACATGTTGGGGATGTCGGTGTCGGTGTCGTCGAATCAGATCCCGTCCGTCACAAGATTCGTGAATGCAACCGATCTCAGGGATCGACCTGAACATGCAAACATTGTGGATTGCAGACGTAAGCTTCGATGGGATGTGGTGGTTCAAGGCGTGCCCAGACTCGAGGCTGTGAACTTAAGTGCTTAGCTTAGGTAAATAGTAAATGCTGCACTCTTGCTGAAAGTCGTCCGAGCTGGATTCGGGTGATGGCCAGCCAGCCAGCCATTTCTTTTTTTTTTTCCTTTTCAAAATAGATACATTCGGTTGCATATGTGAAGTACCAGCTTGGAGAGTCTTCGTTCCAAACACTGATCGCCCTTCAACCACGTTTTTGCGGGGATTTATAGTAAGCGATTCTATATCACATGAGTATCGCGAGATTGTCACGATTACATTCATGCATTCCTCAATTCGGTATTTTCGAGATTTGACTGTAGCTATAGCTATAGCTATGGTTATAAAATATATGTTAAATTAAACCCAGCCACGGTTTCCCCCGCTATTGAAGCCCGTGTCTTGAATAATTATAACAATTTGGGAGGGAAGGTGAGTAGGCGGGCGCCGCGGGCTGTGCCGTCGTCAAAGTTGGGGTTCGAGTCTACAAAGCTGGAGTATATAAAGATAATGGGAGCATCAATTATCAATCAAATATCTGTTTATAAAATTAAAATTTATATTACGTTTAATTAAAATCAAGGTATTGAACAGCAGACTATACCTAGAAGATAAACATTCTTTGAAAAGACCTGCTTACGTTCGCAGAACGATAAATAAACATCTACAAGCCGGTGAGTGTGGAATATAAATCTGATGAATAAGTAAGTAAGTATTTACCATGGATCTATAGCTGACAAGAAAACCACTTCCCCAAAAGTCCCAGAAGGCCCAAAAGGGAATCCAGATTAGAACCCAACATGGAAAGAAGACTCCCCCCATCACCCTACAAACTCATAACATGGAAACACTCAACCGCATCCTGGGCATCCACCTTCTCCCAGCACATGTTCGACTGTATAAACGACCCAATGGGAAAAGGCTTCGAAGGCACCCTGCAATACTTTCCAGACTACTGTATCGAACTTCGAGAACACATCACCAAAATCATCGATGAAATCAATTCACACCCATCTCTACTTGGCACGGGGTGTAAATATTACCCTATAAAAATCAATGCTGTAGACGGGTCTGGAAGGTCTATGGACCCGGGAAATGGGAAAGCGAGGGCTTGGGTATTGCTTAAACTGGCGAATATGTATGATATATTTCGGGAGGCGGGAGGCAAGGGATATGAGAAGAGCGAAGCTGAGGAGTTACGGATAGCGAAAGAGGGTGGTGATGCCCTACCGGGGTATAGCGAAGGAGAGGGTTCGAATTATGCATCATTGTTCCAACGACCCTCGAAGAATTGATCGTAAGAACTTGGTTTTTGTTCCTAGAAACATACTTCCTTCGCTTTGCTTGATGGTTAATGAATTCAGGTATTTACGTCCGGGGGTGCATTGATATATAAAATTCAATTTGATGTGTCGGTTCTTTTCTTGTACTTCGTTTTGGAAGTGGTAATTTTGAATGTCATGTTTTATGGGCGTCCATCACGATAGTGTAAGCTATAAGCAGAGCATAAAGACATATCCATTCAGGCAAGGGCGCCGGTTCGTCTCCATGCAGGGTCACAGGAATTCCTGTGGAACCATAAGAGAACACTTCCAGCCATTCGCAGTACTTCCGTATCTTCAAAGTAGGTGATCATTGCCAGGGCCGTCATTGCATGGTCATACTGCGAGTGCCCTTACTCCATGTTCCCCAGTTTCGTCCGTGTTACATTACATGCACAGCACAGCTAGGAGCTAAAATACTAGTTCGGACTGAATTACCAAAGCAAGCTTCGGTCCAACTTGTTAAACTATGATCCTATAATATTATGTTGCAAAACTTTGGTGATTGGGAAATGTTTGTTTTGTTGGACGTTGGAAGTCATAGCGGATTCGTCTGTAGTTCTACTGGGAGACCCAGTTATCGATAGTTCAGGGTCGAGAAACACCGTCTTTGGTATAGAGGAGTCGCTGACTAAACCGGTTCTGGGATGTTGTATTGGCCCGTTTGTTAAGCTGGCTTATGCATCAACTGCGTTGAAGTCATGCACTATCACCATAATCAATCTAGACGAGTTGGAGCTGTTCCTGATATTCAACCGGATACAGTCTAGGAGGTATTCTGGCAACCTCGTATATACGTATACCTTCACGTGATTGTCACCAGCTAGCTGCAGCTTGTGCCTTTGAGGAAGTAATTTTGAGGACGGCTTTGTTGCAGGTGGTCATATTGAGTAAGAAAATGAAGAGACGAAAACAGTCGGAGGCCTTGGGTTCAATCTGGCACATCTTCCTGTTAGGCGAAAATAAAAATAAAAAATATAACCAATTGCATATTACCTTGCTCTCGATTCGAGTGCCGAACCTTGCAGCCATGCATCCTGTTGCATGTTGGTGAGGAATGATCATCAAGAAGACATTCTCACTAGGGATTGTATTCCGTACCAATCTGGTTGCAAAGGAGCTGGCTCCGAGACGACATGGAGCTTGCCAGCAGCTAACAGGAAGCTTGAGCCGCAGCATGAACCCCGGGATTTTCAAAGGGGTATTACGTTTTGAAAGGATGTTGCCTTTGCAAGCCGAACTGACGGAATCTCCCTGAAGACCCTCACCTATAAGCACGTTATCGGCAAACCTATCGATTTAATTCCCTCGAGAAGAAAAGACATGTGGCACCAAATGCAACTCGTTTTCTTCGAGGACCCTAAGCTGCTTCATAGTAGCCCAATGGACAGGGGATATGAAGGTGAGAAAGACAAGACGATCAAGTGGGAAGGGGAAAAGGAAAAACCCTGCAATGAAGCTGGGGAGCCAGTCGCTGGGATGGCTCAAGCGAGTCCACTTGATTGGTCTCTGGGAACGCCACTGGACGCCAATTTCTCGAATAGATTGAGTAGATTGCTGGGAGCTGGCACGGCCGACGGTTGGTTTTATTGGATGGAATTTACCATGCACAAGGTTTTGCAGCAGGGTGGACTGCGAAAAGGAAGGTGGGGACCTGTGCATTGGGGAAAATGCTCATGGTGGGGGCACCTCGTCGAAAGCTTCTCCTCGACAGCATTTATCTCATGTGGATTATTAACGTATTCATCAATGCAATGAAGAAGTGGGTTCGGTTATTTGGGCCAACGGTGATTCGTGCAGAATCGTGCTTGAGATTTGCAGTTTTTTTTCTCTTTTCTGCAATTCTGAATAACGAGGAAGAGGGGGAAAAAAGGTCACCCGGCGGCTCCGTGACTCGCGCACATGGCAAAAAATGAATTTCGAGGGGTCGCAGACGTACGAAAAAAAAAAAAGTCGATCGATTATTCGTCGTCGGGATATGCGTCCAGCATCAGGAAATGAAGGATGCCTTGTTTGGGTCCTGATAAAGCAATAGAATTGCCCATTATACCTGTTGACATATATTGCTCCCCTTCCGCCAGCAGGATTTTGGAAAGAATCCGATGCATAGCATGGAGCCGTTATGTAGCCTCGATGTAGGGTTCGAGGTTCAAACTGTTTAGGACTGGGGTTGGAGATTTGACGATGGCTGTGAGAAGGGCATGGGGAATTTTCCTGCCTGCAGATGCATGATCTCTGCCCCATGGCCAACTTGAACTTGTCGAAATGGATTCGAGACCAAAAGTGGATCAGGATACAAGTCTATATCGCTCGGCAGAGGTTGGCTCACGCTGGTTCCGAGATTTGGTCGTGGCTAGACCTCGGGAAGTGCGACATCGAGCCAAAACGGTCCTGAACAGAGGCTTTTTGATAAGCAGTGAGAGCCTTTGCTCATGCGACACCTTCCTTGTATCAGAGCAGATACAACTTTGATATCTGATATGAAGTGCCGTTATCAGTCAGGTATCCCACTAGCACGAATTACCTACTGGATACTTAATTTCGCGGCGGAATAACACCCTGTCGAGGTTGGGTCGAGACAGAGAGTCTCTGTCGGGATCTTACTCCTGGGTGGGTTCTTCCTTGGAAATTTGCATATTTATCCGCCACCGTGCCAGACGTAGGTACACGTACTGTACCTCCACGCCCGTATCGCGAATGAGGAGGCCGGCTCGACATCATTATGTCTTCACAATAACGTCCACTCCCGTCCATCGTTTTTGACAGCGGCTTGCGGCTAAAGGGATGGGACAAGACCTCAATCTATTGACCGGGATGTATCGGTGTCGATGTCGAACCAAAAAGAAGTAAATGCCACCTGGAAGCGAAAAGCCAAAAGACGATCCAGACCGGGATGAACTAAAACAAAAAAATGCAAAAAGGATGGCGTCGCCGATAGGACTCGAACCTATGCCCGCGAACGGAATTGATATCAAGAGAGAACGAATGTCTTTCTAGTCAATCGCCTTAACCACTCGGCCACAGCGACTTTCATGTCGAGATGATCTGGAGATGTTTATACAAAGCAACTGGTTTGGGTGTTGGGTGTTGCGAAAGACGGCCGATCTGAGGCCTCCTTTCTGTGTGACAAGATGGGCGAAACTGAAACCTCAGCAAACAACCAGAACCAACGAGACCAACGGAATAAATGCACGGCTATGATGAGAAAAGAAGAAAACCTAGTCGATATCGAAGCATCGTGAAACATATCTGTGGTATGTATTGCATGTGTACTTACTCAAGAAGTATGTGTCCGTCCATGCTGGTGATTGCCATGCTCATTGGTACACACCTGCGCAGCGCTCGAACGTATCACGGACGACCATTAGCCGTTGGCGACACTCCCTGAGCCCTTCTTTATAGGTTAACTAGTGAACATGGGGTCCGGCAGTGGATACATATCTGTAAGCTTCCAGACTATCGATGTATGTACCAACCCGGGATGGTTAGCTGCACAGCAGCAGCCTTCACTAGGCGGGTCCCGTCTAAAATGAACGAACGGCCTGCAACTAGCTAAGGTATGTTTCCTTTTTTTCCCTATGGTCTTCCGATGCAAAACTGCCCTGGCTGACGCTGGACTTGGTATATCTAGTTTAAACCGCACGCACCATGAGATAGTTTGGTTTAAACTTGGGGATAACTGAGTAAGTTGGAGCGATAGGATCGTTCCATCTTTCTTCGCCATTGAATGTTGAATTTTGCATTTTGAAGTGCAATCAATGGGATATGTGAAGGCAGATTCGTATGGGATGTCTGCTTATCATCTCAAGACCTCAAAACATCCCGCGCCCGTTTGAACCAATAATGGCCCGCCCTGCCTGCCTGATGCTCAAGCTGCCGTCCTTGAGAACAGCGAGAGGCGAAGTGAGATATCGAAGGGGATGACCAAAAAAGAGAGAATAGAACTGAACAAAAGAAAAGAAAAGAAAAAAGGACCCGAGATGGAAGAGGGAAGCCATATTCCCCCATCTTAGATTCCCTTCCAGCCAGCACACCCACTTGATTAACTGCACCCACCACCATAACCTTGCCCATAGCACTAGTCTGATTGAACGGGCGTCCTGTAGGGACCAGGCCGTTCTCGACATCCACCCCGTTGCTCAGTTCTGCTCTTTCCCTTCGTTTCTCTCCCACTTTCTTTCGGTCCTTCCCTTTGACATCTTTTCCTCCTCTTTACAGTTGGTTTTTCTGAGGTCGTTCATTCTCTTGTCAAATCTTTTGCCCCTCTGTCACGGTATATCAAGCAGCGATTGAATGAGGGGAAAGGGGGGTCAAGTCCCTGAACTGTTTTTCTTCTTCTTGTCCACCACTCTCGATTGGCGCGCGTGTGGACCAGAGCATAAGGTCGCCCGGCCTGCGGTTTTTCTCGCTTCTGGCTTCTGTTAAACTGATCAGCCAGCTTCCCCTTCTTCTTTAACTCGACTACCCTCCCACACATCTCAACGCACTCCACTCTCACACATCTGGTCTTCCCACAGACTCTCCCTCTCTTTCCTCCTCCCCCCCATTGCCTCCCTCCAAAAAAACCCTATCCGCCCACAGAACTTCAAAACGTAGTTTATGGGAATCCGTCTATTCCAGGCCCTTCCTTTTCAAACCAGGACCGTTATTCTTGGGTGGCCATCTCTTCAATATCCTCGGTTATCATTTCCATTTTGTCTAAGACGTATAACGCGCGCGACGTTTTCTAATCAAAGCATCCCCAAGTCGTCCTCCGAAGACGACCAGAAACTCTATTGACCTCAAGCATTTTTTGGCCTTCACGACCTTGCGCTTTGTTCTATTCATATCCAGCATAGTTGACGGGTGCATCGCCTCTTTGCGCTCTTTTTATTTTAATTTTCTATTTCCACGGGTTTAATTTTGGACTTTTCGACCAGCATAGCATATTCACATCAAAGCAAAGGTTGCACAGCATACTCGGTTTTTAGGTCTCATACTAGTTGCATATCTAGAGCGTTTCTTTTTTATATTCTACTTGGATCACACCCCTCCTCATCAGTACGACAACTTTTACAGCCTCCATTTTATCCATATCGCTATTCCTTCACATTTGGTTATTTCTCTAGTTCGCACCAGGAGCCTTCTTGTCCAAAAACAGCCTACCCCAAACAAGAAACTAGCCAACCTCATACCCCTCCATCTTGGGCACAATTTACTTTCCGAGACCCGCAAGATCAAACGGAAACTCTGTTGGGAATACCACCTCGACTCGACCTCACGTACAGGAAATCTCAGAAAGAATAGCACTCTATATAGCAATCCGGACAAGCAAAGGATCTCCCCAAAAACTCAAAATATCAACGCCACATTCTGTTTTACTCGACTGCTTTCGCACACATTTGCTAAAGCTTATATAACGACTTTTGTTTGGGAACGGACTTTGGTGCATAGCGCTGGTTTTCTTTCTTTTTCGTTCGGCAAGAGCAAGAGCTTCAGGGTCCCGCCTTTGGACTTATATCAACCAATATCGTTCACCTCAGTTCAGATTTCACGAGCCAGCTCCAACATTTCTCTTGCTCTCGAGCCTTGGAAATACGCGGAGATTCTTGGTCCCCAAATCTGAGATATTTAGTAGCCTATGAACTGCCAAAGTTCATAGTCCAGCCTTATCCACAGTATTCCTTCGCTTTTAATCCAATTTTTATGTATCATTCATCGATCAGGACATTTTACGCAACTTCTTTCGAAATATTATAGCACACCGACAACGCAACTATAAGCATATTATCACATTCCAAATTGCTAGGGCATTCAACTGCAGTTATTTTTGACTTGCTCCCCACACGCAATTTGAAAAGCGGAGCCTGTTAAGCGCTCCATCGAGTTATTGCATAAGTTTCCGACATTGGGTGTTCCTTGGCGTTTCCCTTTTGGTTTCGATCCTGCCCGACAAGGCGAGCGTATCATTTATAGAACAGAAGTCTACTGTCACTTCGGCATAAACGAATCGGCCGTTTTCTTCTGCATTCATTCGGTGAGCAACTTTCTGCATGCGAGATTCTTGAGGCTCCCACACGGCACGAAAAACGTGGCTGTTCCGTAATTAGTAACTAACGATTTGTTATTGCATTTTGCATGCATAGCTCCTAATAGGTTTTAAAGATATCCGTTTGAAGCTTTGAGTGCTTGATTCAACCGAGAAACCGAGAGAATAAACACCTCTTTCTCGTTGATAACGAGATCAAACGTGGTAGAACTCAATTGGTGTGAGGAAGCAATTGAGCAGAATATATAACATTTTACACACTAATCAATGGCTGCAGTGCTGCACCTCTCAGGAATGTCTGGAAGTTTGAGTGGCACGACTACTCCCTCGTATGAGTTCCATTCTTCGAGGGGCAGGGAGTCTATCAGCTCAGGATCGTCGCAAGCTTCCCCACCTGCCACGGGCCACAGCATGATTTCGCCTTTTCCGTTCGAAAACAGCATATTTTCATCCAGAGGCATTTCCCCAGTACCCGAAGAAGGCGGACTACCCGTGGTCACAGAAGCTCAAGGCGAGCCTCTAAGCAATGGCATGACGGAATCCATTGTTATCATCCTTGGACTTCCCCGACAAATCACGGATAGGGAACTCCGTAGTATCTTCATCTTTGCTAAGGATTTCGTAAACGTTGAGCTTATTCCGGATAGTCCTCTTGATGGTGGATTACCACCTCTTAAACGTTCCGCGGTAGCACGTTTCCGTAGCTACCACTCTGCGCAGGAAGCGAGAGACCATATCAATTCCAAGAGAGGGGAAATCTTCGAGGGTGAAATTTTGCAAGCGACTATTCCAATCAACCAGCCACAGACCATCTTGACTAGCCGGCGGAACACTACCGATAGTGCTTCCCGGCCCGCGTTGCTTTCTGCGTCCGCCGCATCTTCTATCGCCTCGTCAGCTGGGAGGAGTCTCGGGAAGGCACAGGGCATGCAGGCGCCATTCTCGGCTACGGAAGCTATCATCCCTCCTGCCGGATTAATTGGAACACTCCCCCCGAGCCTTGCGACTGCTTCTCTAGGCGGACTTGGTGGTTTGGGTTCTCTACCGAGCTCTAAGTCTTTCGGCAGCAGCTCTAGTGATTATAGCATGGGGCCTAGCCCAGAGTACATTACAGATGCCTTCCCGAATCTCCCAGTGCGAACGCCCGGCTCTGTGGGGACATCTAGTGGGAAAGCTTTGCTCATGGAAAGCGAGCCAGATGCAAATGAGGAATACGATACCCTCTTGAGCGATCATTCTCGTTATCTTTACAATAACTCTTCAGCACTAGCCTCTGAACCAGGCCTCTCAGCAATGCAAAAGCCAAGAAGGTCGACAAATCCCGCCTCGATGGCGAGTCGATTCTCCCAGCTCTCGCTCAATACAAACAACTTGCCCCCTCTTGCTGGACCTATGATGGGATCCCCTGCAGCTATGGCCCCTGGGAACGCTAGCGCCCTTACTTCGCCGATTTCAATACCAATGTCCGCAACAACAGCCACACCGATGCAGCCATACCAGAGGGTTCTTCCCGCCGCCAATCCTGCGGACCAAAATCCACCTTGCAATACGCTTTACGTTGGAAACTTGCCAGCGAACACATCGGAGGACGAACTCAAAGCATTATTCTCCCGTCAACGTGGTTACAAGAGGCTCTGCTTCAGAACGAAGGCGAATGGTCCTATGTGTTTTGTCGAGTTTGAGGACGTTGCATACGCTACTCGTGCACTTACAGAATTGTATGGCCGTGGTCTCTCCAACAGTGTCAAAGGCGGTATCAGATTAAGTTTCTCCAAAAACCCTCTTGGTGTCCGATCAAACCAAAACCCGGCGAATCTCCAATCTCCAACGACACCCGCGGCTGGAGGCGGAGCCGGCGCTAACGGCTTGTTCTCAACGGCCATGCATGCGCCACCGGGCCTTCCACATCCCGGTGTAACCCCAGCTGCAGTAGTGCGATCGAACCCCATGGATGCAATCCCTCCACCCCTAGCCCCACTTGCAACCGCAATCCCACCAAGGGATCCTGCCTACGCGGCTGCTACACCCGGGGGTCTTGCATACCGAGAGTCAATGCTAGCGTCGCCAATCAGCTATAATGCTACGACACAGTCAGCATTGGGGTTCACGCCTGTAACCTCAAGCTCATCAGCAAATGCATTTGCGACACCAATTGCACCCCCCAACATACCTGGTTTTCTAGTCGGCAAATAGCATTAACGATATTGGGAGTCTCAAATACTGGAAACTTTTTTATTACCATCCATCAATTCGGGGTTTCGGGAACAACATATACATTTAAACGGATACAAAACATAACCCCGCGTGTCTTGATAATATGGGTGCATAAGGAAATGCTGTTTTTCTTTTTTCTTCTTTCTGTTTCGTGCTTAATCTTTTATTCTTCACCGCCTTAGGGATTTTTCTCGCCTTTGATATTCAAACTCCACACGATCACCTCCTTATTTTATATGGAACTCAAGACCTTATACACACATTTAGACTTGGTGTTCTTTGATTTTTGCTCCCACCTTTTGTATTGGATCATTCACATTCTACTTCTAACCACACCTCTTGCTCTCCCATTCACCAATCATTGAAAGAGATTCAAGTCTCAATACCACAGCTCCCTTATTTTACTTTTTGTTAATCTGTTTATTTCCGTCTAGCATGTTTAGGGTCCTGTGATGCTGCGTTTGTGATTCCCTTTGAAGTAACGACTGGGAGGCGTTTTATTTCCTTTGACTCTTGGTTCTCGAATCTCTACTACCCAACGTTCCTAAAACCATGCTTTTCAAACTCTTATGACCTCTTTTTCCCCCTTCTCTTCTTTTTTCACTTCGCTGGAAGCCAAATACCTTTTTATCTTTTCGCTTCTCATGACCTATTCCAGAACCCGCATTTTTCTTTCTAATAGTAGTTCTTACCTGCATCATTTAACGGGATTTCTGTACACTCGTTTATCCGAGATTCGATTCATTACCACTCCTTTTTTTCGTTTTTGATTGGCATAGCTTGGGCCGTTTTGGAGGTTGCTTTACTTTTCTTTATACTTGTATGGCTTGGGGCTGGTTCATTAAAAAATCTTTTTTTTTTTTTTTTTTTTTTTTGATAATATTTGAGAATTGAGCTTTGATATCCTTGAATGAACTAATGACTCCGAGAGTTACAAATATCGCTGTAAATGTGTCATGTAATCGTATTAGTATATATGTAGAGGATTTGTTACAAGAAGTGGTTTACTCTTCTGGCATTATAATGCTGGATACCAGCACTAGCAACATTGAGATAAAGCTTTAATTAGGTATAGGTAAATATGGGTATTGGTGGGGTATAGGCATAGATATGTGGCTTATCGCGATTTGGATCTCTCCCGTGAGTCGCGACGTTTCCTGTGATCCCGGGTGTCGTCATCTCGATATCTGCGATCCTTCTCTCGATGCCGGTCATCATCTCGACGGCGACGGCGTCTATCCTCATCTTCATCATCGCGACGTCGCCTTTGCCTGTTATCGTCACTGGGACTTTCTCCCCGTTCGCGATCTTTTCTTGTTTCCTGAGGATCTCTATCTTTATCATCCCTGTCTCGGGGCTTGTCATGACCTCTGTCTCGATGATGCTTGCGTCTATCGTCACCTTCATCATCCCGGCCTCTGTCTCTGTGGCTGCGATGTGACCGATGTCTATGTCTATCCTTCTCACCACCACCACCACTTTCGTCCCTATCATCTCTATTATGCCGCCTTGAGCGATGATCTGATGAACTCTTTTTGTCCCTTCTCCTTGAGGGTTTCCGCGCCTCTCGTCCAGCCCTTGCCTCTTCGATCTCCTTTTTCTTTTCCCGTATTAGATAATCCTTCATCGGGTCATCGTCATCGTGATCTCTTTCCAACTTCGCAAGTTCGCGATCCTCCCGCCTTCTCTCAGCGACCTCTTCAGGGTCCAATCCACCATTCTCATCCTCATCCTCGCTCTCCTCTCTCCTCATTCGTTTACTCCTCCTTTCATCTTCCTCATCATTTCCACCACTCCTCCCTTCCTTTCCGATCTTCAACCCTTGGAATGCCTCCTCTGCCCCATCACCTTCCTTATGTTTATACTCGGCATGATCGACTCGAATCGTTCTTCCCAGTACAACAGCCCCGGTCAAATTATCCACCGCTAAATTCGTACTCCTTTGATCTTCATACTTTAGCCATCCGAACCCTCTGCTTTTACCAGTATCCTTATCGCGCGCGAGGTGGAGGTGTACGGGTTCACCGTATTGTGAGAAGATGGCGATTATATCACCTTCTGAGAGTTCGTAGGGAAGACCGCCGATGAAAACGTAGGCAGTGTGACGGTAGTCTTTATGCCAGGAGGCGGAGTCGGGAATGCCATTGTCGATTTCTTGCCGTGTTAGGGCGAGGGTTGAGCGGATTTGGTTCATGACTGGGAAAGGGTTTTTGGGAGAGATGGAGCGAGGAAGTCGCGTAAGGATTGAGGATTTGGTGGATTTGGCTGTGTTGGTGATGGTGTTGTATGGTGTCGCAGCTGGGAAGAATGCAACACAAGTGCAGTCCTGCTTCTAGGTATAGCTAAGTTCTGCCTCTCAGCTCAGTCAAAACAGAGGGCTCTGAGGTTTAATCCAAAGTTCAATGGCGTAGGTCTATTAGTATGCCTTCTGAGCGGTAGGTAATCCGTCTATTTCAGTATCAGTGATTCTAGGATGTGCAGATTCCTCAATCGCTCTTAATGATTCAGAAACAATCCGCTCGTCATCTGTCTGGAGGCCTATTCTAACCCACTGGTAGATGATGTGATATTCTGCCGGTTTGATGAATGATTTCGTTCCTAGGATATCTAAGGCGTATTTCGGGACTATGACTTTGTCTGTGATTTGTATGGGAAATTCCTCGATCCTGCCACTGCTATCGGCTTGGGCTTCTGGGAAGAGATAGCGAGGAAACCAGCTTAGGATCGAATAGATCATGCTTTAGGTAAATATCGTGGTAAGTAGGATATTTGGGATTATGGGTGCTATGATGTACTGATAGATGATTCATTGATGTCTGTGGTTGAAGGATGCTGACTACGTATACAGCGCTAGTTATTCAAAGAACATGAGGGGTTATGCTACTATCGTGTACTTATAACCCTTCCAATGGCGCCATACATAACCACTCAAATCTAACAACCTAGACCACAATTTTAATCAAGACGTACCCACGATCCTTCAATTGCGCAGCGAGAGTAAAAAGAACATACATTGTATTCTCCATTAATATCTTAGTTCGAAAGTCACCTGCGTCCCAAACACATTAGTAAGAACCGCTACCAGGATTCTAGCAGACGAACTCCACTGATCGACAAAACTATGGGGTTTGTGGGTTCCCTATTACAACATTTATCGAAGATCTATTCTTCTTGCTCTTGTCTTTCTGGGGAGTTTGCTAGCGATTTAATGGTACGTACCGGTAGATACCGATATACTATACCCCGCATGCAAGCGATAGTTAAGTGTATTACTATATGGTGGGTTAGCTAGAATTACGGTATTTCGAGTTTGATACCGAAATCGTGACGAAACACCTGTGGCTGATCGTCAAACCGGCGTCTACGATACAACTTTTTTTTTTATTTCCGTCAGATGGTGATGGCTCGTACCGCAGACATTTGTGGGAAAATAGCTATAGGTTCTGACGTTAGGATATGTATTGTTACGTAATATGCAGGTCGGTTTGTATTATATATTAGTTTTTTTGGAGAGATTTAGAAAGCATGAAGTTCATATGATGCTTCTCTTGAATCTAGGATACTGGAACATATTGGCAGTGAGCTTAAAACATAGAGAAGACAAGATCCCAATATTCCTTCTTTTCTTAATCGAGATCATAGACAGCAGACTGATTGCAAGGCTTGAGGGACTGGCGTTCGTGCGTTGTAGATGTTGTATTTACAAATCCCTGTTTCGTGGAACCATAAGTGTACACTTGGAGATATCGATAACCTCGAATTCTTCCAAGACTCGAGACAATGCAATACAAAGTCAACAATAATTATGGAAGTAGTGGATACCACTCGAATATAAAATTAAACTCCTCATCTAAGCCCTGTCCGCTACCCGCTTTTATTTCAGGCATTCCTAGGTCATGATCTCGAATCAAATCATTTTAGAAGGTCTTAGCTTGGTGTTGAACTCAACTTCTATGCGTCATAGCACCCTGGTTCCCACGCTCTTCGCTTCAATGTCTCGCACAATGATATGACCCATAACGATTCACACCAGCCGCTCCAAGCCGCCATAAAACCCTTTTCCTTTGTCCTCTTCCTCTTCACTTCCATCTTTATCGCCCTCATCATCTTCATCATCGCTAGTCCTACCGCTGAAGAATACCTACGAATCTCGAGATGGCCGCCCCACCTCCGCCGTCTACCCCTGCTGCGCAAGCAGACGACTTGTTGAAGCGGCCGTTGTATGGTGTGTAGTTACGAATTTACTATTGGAAAAGTTGGAAGCTAACTTCGGAGGGTTATAGCATTTGATATACCAAGAGAGTTGTTAAAGTCGCTTGTGGTGAAGGGGTCTGGACAGGATATTACGCCTATATCAGAACCCTTGGAAACGACGGAAGATGAAAAGCTTAAAGAGTTTTTGAAAGAGCCGGATCCGACTTCTGGGATGTCTTGTACACTGTGTGGAGTCAAGAGCAAGACAGTACAGGAACAGAGGTCGCATGCTAGGTCGGATGTTCACAGGTTCAATATGAAGAGAAAAATTAGGAAAGAGCCGCCAGTGTCTGAAATAGAATTTGAGAAGATGATCGAAGGTATTTACTTAACCACCTGGGTGTTAGTGTTTTGACTGGGTATTGATGGTATTTCTAGCACTGGACGAATCGATATCAGGCTCTGAAAGCTCATCGACAGAGGATGAACAGTCCTCGGATCCACTGGCGACTTTGCTACGAAAGAAGGCTACAATAAAAGCTGCCGAGGAACTCGGAGAGGATTCACCCAGAAAGCCGAGAACTCCGATAATATGGATGTCGTCGCCAATGCTCCCAGAGTCTACATACGTTGGAGTATACCGAGCAATCCTGCCGGATTCCACAGAAGAGAGCGAAGTCACCCAAATACTTCCTACCCTACAGACACAAACGACAACGGCTCTTCCTACAGCTTCGGATCCCCACGTTTTCCTATGTATGATCGGTGGTGGGCATTTTGCGGCTATGATAGTATCACTTATTCCGAAATTGGTAAAACGCTCTGGGGTGGTCGAGAGAGAAGCTGTGGTACTTGCACATAAGACGTTCCATCGTTACACGACCCGTCGAAAGCAGGGTGGTTCACAATCTGCAAACGACAATTCCAAAGGCACGGCCCACAGTGCCGGTAGCTCCCTCCGTAGGTACAATGAAGCTGCTCTAACGGCAGATATAAGAGAATTGTTGGGGAATTGGAAGGAGATGCTTGATTCTTCGAGTTTATTGTTTATTCGTGCTACGGGGACAAGTAATCGGAAAACATTGTTTGGTGGTGATAGCCCGGTCATCAGGTCGACAGATAAGAGAATACGAGGGTTTCCATTTACGACGAGACGGGCGACGCAGAGCGAACTTATGAGATGTTTTGTGGAGGTTACGAGGTTAAAGGTATCGAAAATTGATGAGACGGTTACCGCTGCACCTGTGGCAGCTACATCGTCGGCACCTACGCCTAAGGCACCTGTCGCAAAGCTGAAGCCTTCGAAGGAAGAAGCATTGAAATTACAACATACGACAACGTTAACAACATTGCTCCGTCGGTCGAAAGCACCGGCGATAATTACATACTTGAATTCGAATAAGTTACCATTTACGTATTATTTTACACCTACCAACCACCATACACCCACCTTACTACATCTAGCAGCGTCACAATCACATCCAACAATTGTGCTAGCACTGCTTACAAAGGCACCTAATGGGAATAAGGAGTCTGCAGATCCTACGGTCAAGAATTCGGCGGGGAAGACGCCCTACGATCTCGCTGGTGATAAAGCCACCCGTGAGATATTTCGGGTGGCCCGACAGGAGCTTGGAGAAGATAGGTTCGACTGGGAATTGCTTGGAGTAGGGTCCTCGATTTCACGGAAAGAGTATGACGAAGCTACAGAGCGTGAAAAGACGGCGAAGGATGCTGAGGAGAAGGACAGAAGGGATAAGGAAACTGCAAGGTTAAGGAATATGCCTGATACTGGCAGCAGTTCTTCGGCAGCAAGCAAAGGCGGGAAGAGCTTGGCCGAGGTATTGGGAACCAACGCTGCTACAAATGCGAGGGAGGAAGAAACTAAAGGCTTGAGCGAAGAGGCGAAAAGAAGGCTAGAGCGGGAGAGAAGAGCTAGGGCTGCGGAGGAGAGGATGAAGCGGTTAGCGGGGAAGTAACTATAGCTATATAGCAGCCGAAGCTAGGTGTGATTTTTATTTCATATATCCCCGGGCCCCTCCAGTGGCATACCCGCGCATACATTGCATAGAAAGAGCGTTAGAGGCGTTTGGAATGTATATCTATTGTGGTTTTGGAGACGAATAATATACTTAAGTACGTATAAAACTTTGGAATTGCAATTGATATATCCGCACGGATGTTCGAGCCCGCTCCCGGCCCGAACCCACAAAACCGGCGAAGTTGCCAGGCAGTCACGAGATCTGGTGTGACCGCAGCACTGTAGAATTAAGGCCCTTGTCATTCTTTGCATGACCGCGGCTGGTATGGTCGTCATTTGCATCTGTCGTTTAAAAGTTGGCTCTTGTCACGATGCTTGGCGCCAGGTTGGTGTACAGCGACGTTTTTCTGCCCCGCCTTGAGCTCGAGCTCTTTTTTGATCTTCCTTCGTTTTTCCATCGACGAATATCGATCCTACTCTCACCGACCCCGTTAATCCATTGCTGCTGCCGCTGTAATTTTGCTTTAGAAACAATAGTTTTTCTTACCTCTCCTACCTACCCAAGTATAATAGTTCGTGTGCTCAGCTATCCCAGTCTTTTTTTTTTTTTTTTTTTAAACGATACATCGCAACTTATATCGATTCTATTTATTATTTATCATATTTGGCCGGGTATTTTTTTTCGAATTTTGATCGCTCGCTTTCCATCGAAGGTTTCTTCTCCCTTCTCTCTCCAACCATCTCGCCACCATCTCTCGCAATCCACCCACAAAACTAGTATATATTCTAGCTACTTCAGTACTTCCTACTTATTTACTTACAAGATCCTTGATATTATATTATAGCATACCGGTGCTATAATATACCCCCAGCTTTTCGTATCCGATTACATTTTAGCTCAATCATTTCGTCTTCCCACTCTTTCCGACATACCACCGCCATCATTATTTCGAATATTCCTGCAATTCCTCGCTCTTTTTTGGAACGAAAACTGCTGCTCCAGGGATCCCTTTCGACCAAGTCCTGCAATTGTGGGCCATCTGCTGCTGCAAGGTGACTGAATAGCTGAAGCTAGCGCACCCATCTGCCTAAATCCAGTCCTCAGGGTGAGTTAAAGGTTACATTTCCATAACTTGACAGCACTTGAAACCCCTCACTTCCGGTCTGCGACTTTCAATCCTGACTTTTCTCAACTGTCTTTCCTCTTCGTTGTTACCAATCTTTCCTTTTCTCTCGCGTCATAGTGTTTTCCCTTTTCGGTTTGACTCGGTACCGCGGTGTGCATTGTTCTAACTGGCGAGAAAGCTGTAGGCTGTACAGTTCTCAAACA
Organism: Orbilia oligospora ATCC 24927; assembly: GCF_000225545.1. Taxonomy (NCBI): domain Eukaryota; kingdom Fungi; phylum Ascomycota; class Orbiliomycetes; order Orbiliales; family Orbiliaceae; genus Orbilia; species Orbilia oligospora. The sequence continues at coordinate 21,588 of NW_011645669.1, read as the reverse complement.
TACATACTTATTTCTCCATATATCGAACATCAAAGCTTTCGATTTTCTATATCTCCTACGATAACCTCTCACGAATATATTTCACGACGTCACGAATCTCTTAGATCGAAGACCCCTTATTATTATTAATATCAATCTCGAAACTTCAAATCTCGTCCAGCTTTTGGCCGATAGCTTGCGGACCCCGCAACCCCTCCATCTGGCGTGGCGCTGTCTCCACACGACCAAGTATCAAATCTCCTACAATCCGCCCTTTACATAACGGATCGATCCTCTCCTATATATCTGCTGCGAAAACCAATCCTACTCGCTCCTACGAATCTACTGTCTTCTAATATTCACGCCTACAATCGGTTTTCACGAACGTTATATTCAAAACCTATACTGTCCCCGATATAGCTGGCTATCGTTACTCCCGCTCGAATTAAAATTTCTTTTATTTTTTTTGTTCTTTCTCTATAATTTCTCTTTTCTTTATTTCTTTCTGATTTGATATTTCAACATGTCTGCGGATCAGTATCCTACACCGCAAAAGTCGCCGAGTCCGGTTCAGACGACATGTAGGTTCTAAGGCCTGGAGACCCTGATATAATACCGTTAACTAACTATTTTGATGTCTAGCTACTGCACGTATCGTTCCTTTGACTTGTCACGGGCATTCAAGACCTGTCACACATCTATCATTCTCTCAATTTGTTGATGATAACTACTTTCTTATTTCTGCTTGTAAAGGTATATATACCATCTATATCACCTGAAGTTTTTGGACACGTCGAACGGCAGCTAACTTAACTGATAGATGGCAATCCAATGCTACGTGATGGTATTACTGGCGATTGGTTAGTGTTCCTTTGGGACCTTATTTTGTGTTCCAAGGAGCTAATGTGGGATCGACGTCTTTAGGATTGGGACTTTCATTGGCCACAAGGGTGCTGTGTGGCAGGCTAGACTTTCTCGCAATGCTCATTTGGCAGCTACTGCATCCGCGGATTTTTCAGCGTGAGGTGCCATGATAATTTCTCTTATGGGAAAATATACTGAAAATATTTTTGATATAGAAAAATCTGGGATGCATTCACTGGCGAGACATTGCAAACGCTGCAGCACAACCATATCGTGAGATGTGTGACTTTCTCTCCGGACGACACCCAGATATCCACCGGAGGGCCGGAGAAGAAGCTGAGGATATACGATTTGAATAAGCCTGACGCTACAGAGATTGGCCCTGGTGCACACAATGGAACTATCAGAACGGTGTCATGGTCGGGGGCGAACCCTAACATTGTCGTCTCCGGTTCCGAGGACAAATATATTCGATGGTGGGATGTGCGAAAGAGGGATATTGTGTCTGCATACATGGTCGACGAACCCCTTGCCAGCTGTGAATTCTCAACTGATGGGAAGATATTGAATGTATCGGCTGGAAAGTCGGTATACTTCTTCGATGGGGTGTCTGGAGGGCTGTTGAAGAGCGTCAAAACAGAATACGATTGTGCGACTGTGACACTCGATGCACCAACCAGGAAGTTTGTCACGGGAGGCAGTCAGGATACTTGGGTTAGGGTATATGATTTTGATTCTGGGAAAGAACTAGGTGAGCAATGGGACATGTGATAGCAAGATCCATCAGAATGGAAGATGATGCTAATAATTTTGCTTTTCAGAGGTGAACAAGGGCCACCATGGACATATTTGGTCTGCTAGCTTTTCGCCAGATGGGAATCTTTATGCGACTGGATCTGAAGACGGGACTATCAAGTTGGTGAGTTTTGATTTAGTCTTCTTTTGGTATTACATGTCGCGTAGGTGATACTAACGAATCCCGACTTGATATAGTGGAAATACACAGCTCAACCGTACGGTCTTTGGCAGTAGTCACCTTAGAGCGGAGCGGTATGTGTGTCTCTCTGGCCACCCCGTAGTAGCAAATACAAAGTACTCTAGATGTATTGTGATAAGAGCTAGAGGTCGTGAACTGGACAATGCAATACAAATGTCACGGACTCCGGATGCGGGGTGGGGGCAGAGAAACATGCGAGATCTACCATAACTACTCCCTCAAACAGCGTGTGAGATATGCTAATGCGTAAATTCATACCTACACACCAATACGTAATGTCCGGAGTCGAGGAGTAGAAAATTATATTAGTGAAGTCAGGTCCGAGTGCATGGACCTCAGTAATTGGCTAGCACTCTGGCCCCTGAATTCGGCTGGCAATGGCAGGGTTCAGTCGTCTGGTGTTTAATGTTTTCGGCTGTGTCGAATTTGGTGTGGTTTGGTTTGGTTTGGGCTGCTCGCTGCTCAGTTTTCCCCTTAATTGGCGACAACGGGGCAGCTCTAATCTCAAAGCCTCTCAACTACCAAATTCCCCATCAACACCACCTTCCTTCTCCTCATCACCACCCATCCCCCATCGACAATTGTGACCAAGACGCTCCATCGTTCCATCGTCGCTGTCTGGACCCCTTCAATCCACGTCCTCCTTCCCGATATTGATACTTAAACGATCCTTTATCACCCCAATTGTAAGCGAACCGGAGCTATAGTTTACCAGTCGGGGAAACCTACTATAATTTCAGGGGACATCCAGCGATTAACCAGCAGTCTATCTTCATTCTACAGTCATCTTCATCCACATCAACACCGTCAACATGTCTGGTCTAAGCGCCGTACGTTCTCAAGTTCTGTTCTAATAAGCCAATCCCCAGTACAAATTCGCGTGACATGAGCTCACTAACTAATTGCGCGTCGTTCTCCACAGACCCGAAAGAAGAAGAACATCAAAAAGGGAATCCAGTTCTGCTTGATGGTATGCGGTGCCTCAGGGACAGGTTAGCATCCCGAGTCATCGCCTGTATATCTTCAATGGACGGAATGGTAGCTGATATATCTTTGTTCTACTAATTGTCTAGGCCGAACTACATTCGTCAACACCCTTTGTGGCCAGAAGGTCCTATCGAGCAAGGAGTGCGATGACCCAACCTCAGCTCATCAAGAAGAAGGCGTTCGTATCAAGCCTGTTACTGTTGGTGCGTTCCCTCTCGCTTTTTGGACGCGTTATTTGTACCCTTTTGTGCTTTTCTTCCCCCTTCTAGTATACTTCTCCATTTTGTTTCATTACACAGGGTTGCGGTTCAGATTCGAGCTTAAACTAACCCCCCAATTGAAATACCAGAGTTGGACGAGGAGGGAACTCGTATTTCCCTTACCATCGTCGATACCCCCGGGTTCGGCGACCTGATCGATAACGAGGCCAGGTACGCTTCTGTCGTATAATATATACTCTTCCATTGGATAAAAATGGACTGACGGCTGAGTGTTTGTGTCTTTACAGCTTCTCCGAGATTGTTGGGTACCTTGAACGACAATACGACCATATTCTCGCTGAAGAGTCTCGTATCAAGCGTAACCCAAGGTTCCGCGATAACCGTGTGCATGCTCTTCTCTACTTTATCACTCCTACAGGCCATGGGTAAGATATTTCCCCGGGGGTTTCGATGAGAAATGATTATGGTATTAACTATTTGTTAGCCTCCGTGAACTCGATATCGAACTAATGAAGAGGCTCTCTCCACGCGTCAATGTCATCCCAGTCATTGGCAAGGCCGACTCGTTGACCCCCTCTGAGCTTGCGGAGTCCAAGAAGCTCATCATGGAGGATATTGAGCACTACCGCATCCCTGTCTACAACTTCCCCTACGACGTTGAAGAGGACGACGAAGATACCGTTGAGGAGAACGCCGAATTGCGTGGGCTTATGCCATTCGCTATCGTCGGTAGCGAAGATATCGTCGAAGTCGGCGGCCGCAAAGTCCGTGCTAGACAATACCCATGGGGTATTGTCGAAGTTGAGAACCCACGACACTCGGATTTCTTGGCTATTAGGTCAGCTCTACTACACTCGCATCTGGCTGATCTCAAAGAAATCACCCACGATTTCCTCTACGAAAATTACAGAACGGAGAAACTTTCCAAGTCTGTCGATGGCGGTGCTGCGGAGGATAGTACAATGAATCCTGAGGACCTTGCTAGCCAGTCCGTGAGGTTGAAGGAGGAGCAGCTGCGTCGTGAGGAAGAGAAGTTGAGGGAGATTGAGCTTAAGGTTCAACGTGAAATCAATGAGAGGAGACAGGAGTTGCTTGCCCGTGAATCCCAGCTCAAAGAAATGTACGCATACCCCAATATCCCAAATTCTAATTGTTGGAAGTTGAAGACTAATTTTATGGTGTAGTGAGGCGAGATTGGCCCGTGAACAGAAGGAGTTGGAAGAAGGAATCCCGGATGATGCAAATGGTCATTAGATCGTTTCCTTTGATACCTCTTTATCATCTTTTAGCGCTATTGACCACCCACCTCAAGACGAACACGAACGGCTATTACTATTGAAGCAGAGAAGCGGCGTTAATACATGATTGAATACTAGAAAAAGGTACCTATTTATATAGACTGCTCTTTTTTTGGTAAGATCTTGCTACCAGCCTTCTTTTTGAACCAAAGAGCATGTTGTGAGCTGGAATATAAAGCGCTTGCTCCTTGGTCCTGTACCCGAAGCCCTTCTTTGTTCCTTGCCTACGTCTTTTCTTTCTTATCATTTTTATACCAGACCCTCTTCTTCCTTTTTTTTACTTTTCTACCACATTTCTTCATATTAGTATTCCCCTACCGTCTAATCGTGCTGAAGACGATACATCGCCGTTCCTGGTCCTACTACTTCTAGTATTATATAGCTTTTGTAATTCTTCTTGTAACGAAGAGAGAAAGAGAGAAATGTGAATTGTGTTTGTTGAAGTCCCGTTGTAAATGGAATGTGGTAGAAACCCAGGTTGGCCTGGGTTGTTGCGTGAGAGCTGCTTTGTCACGCAGCAGCCCGCTAAACACCAAGTTAGCTAGGTCATTTATTGCCTGGAAGCTTCGTAAATACGGATTCGGTTGGCACGTAATGCTACAGCTTGGAGGCTTGCTCCGACCTCATTCACCCCTGCTACTATAACCAAGTAGCAGAACCTCAAGGATCTAATCACTTCATCCTTCCACCCTCCAGCTTCTCGAGACTCATATTCACGCGTCAATATCTTCTTATTCTTCGACATAATATCTCTACTCTCCACTACAACCGTATTCCATTTGTATCTGGCGCCCGTTATCGATAACCCCACGCCCATCCTAGCTCCAACATCCCACCACAGTCATGGCGAAAGACCTGCCTTTTAAGCTCTCCCAGACGCTTGTCGGGCATAATGAAGATGTAGGAAGCTCACAAATTTATTTGTACCTTTACTTCTGGAGTAAAATTGGACTAACAGTAACCTCTTAACTCGATGTAAAGGTCAAAGATGTCCTATTCGTTGACCCCGCCACTATCATCTCCTGTTCTCGTGATGCAACTGTCCGAATATGGAGTCCCTTGGTTGGAGGGGAGGATAATAAGGACAAAACAGATCCTCCACAAACGTCTGAAACTACAGCTGAGGATGATGCGCCCAACCCACCATCCACAACCACGTCGACTTTCGTCGATACCATAAACTCCAATGCCCAGGGATTTGTCAACTGTCTTGCCTATATGAAACCCGATGCCGACCATCCAAAAGGGCTAATTATCAGCGCTGGACAAGAATCCTTAATTGACGTTCGACCACCTGGATATCTTGGTCCCGATGCTGCATACCTCTTGATCGGGCATTCGGGGAATGTCTGCTCCCTTGATGTCCACGGAACTACTATTATTAGTGGTAGTTGGGATAAAACCGCTATCGTGTGGCAAAATTGGGAGAAGAAGTACGTTCTTGAAGGACATACGGCTGCTGTATGGGCTGTCATGGCGGTTTCGGATACAGAATTCATCACAGGATGTGCGGATGGGAAGATTAGATGGTATCGAGAGAATAAACTTTATAGATCGGTGCAGGCGCATACTCAGCCAGTTAGGGGGATCCACAAGTTGAATGATGAGAAGGACGGGGCGTTCATTAGCTGTGGAAATGATGGGTGCGTTTTGAGACGTTTCCGTGTGGATTCTGGGGCATTTACTTACAATAAGTGATATTTAGGGTCATTAAGTCCTGGTCCGCAGAGGGAAGGGAAATCGAAACGGTCTACGCTCATAATGCGTATATCTACTCTGTCACGGTTCTGCCAAACGGAGAATGGGCATCGTGTGGTGAAGATAGGACTTTGAAAGTTTGGAGAAGTATGTGGGCCTTTTCTATCTTAAACCATAATCTGCGAGCTTGCTGCTGACGGGTATATGACGACTATAGAGGCACAATGTTTACAATCAATCTCCCACCCTTGTATAAGTGTCTGGTGTGTTTCGGCCAGTCCCAATGGGGACCTAATTACAGGAGCCAGCGACGGAGTTTTGAGGGTTTGGTCGAGGGAGCCTGAGAGACAAGCAGACGAAGAGACATTGAAGGTATTTCCGAAACTTCTACGTTATATAAATTGGAATCTGGGTACTAATTTGTGGACTTAAGGCGTATTCCGAGGCCATTGCGAACCTTACAATTGCTGAGGACACTATGGATATTGATAAAGCATCCCTACCTGGAATGTCCGCCCTCGGCCGTCCTGGAAAGCATAACGGAGAGGTATGGTAGCCCTGCGAATATTCACGAGGCAGTTTTGTTCTGATATATATTCCAATGAATACAGAAAATCCATATCAATAACGATGGCAATATCGAAGCATACCAGTGGTCATCCTCTGAGACCACATGGGAACAAGTTGGCGTCGTTGCGTCCGCTGTTAGTAGTGGAAGGAAGGTTGAGTACGAGGGTCAATTTTACGATTATGTCTTTGACGTCGATTTCGAGGAAGGGCAGCCACCAAAGAAGTTGCCGTTTAATGCGGCACAGAATCCATGGGATGCAGCAAGAATTTTTTTGGAGAGGAATGAGTTGCCAATGTCGTATTTGGATACTGTGAGTTTCAGTTTCTATCTTATTTGGGGTATACTCACTAACAGGTGTCTTCTGTAGACGGCCAACTTTATCGTTCAGAACACGAGAGGAACTCAAATAGGTACCTCACAGCAGCCACAGTTACCGGCCAGCGCAGATCCGTTCGGTATTGAAAATAGATACCGTCCTGGTGATGAGCTTAATCAACCACCACCTCCACCACCAGAACCTCCAAAATTGCTTCCATGGAAGACATATCTCGATATCGCTAATGTGAATCTCGAGGCGGCAACCAAGAAGATTCTTGAACATAACGCACACTTCCTTTCCCTGGGGCAGAAAGAAAAGTCCTTGAACGATGAGGATATAGAAACCCTGAAAGCATTGACCGGGTTTTTGGCGAAACCGTCGGCACCAACATCGGCTTCAGCTAAGGGGTCCGCTGCTGTCAAGAATGGACTTGCGCTGTTGAACAAGATCATTACTGAATGGGAAGGTGTTCGAAATCTTGCTGCACTAGATCTTCTTCGAACCTTGGCAAGATACAGTCCCGCTGTTGTCCTTCAAGATGAGGATTTACTCGATTTTTTGGATGCGACTAGATGCTTCGACTCTGCGTCTCCCAGCCATGTGACCTTCGGATCACGAGTTTTGGTAAATTTGTTTCACCATGCTGAGGGTTTAGAGTACGTTACTGGATCTAAGGCAGTTGATATTATGGAACGTGTTGGAACGGCGGTGGACGGTAGTAAGAATAGGTTGGCGCTTATTTCTGCGGACACATTATCTTTGAAGTAAGATACCCTCTTCTTTCTTTTAATTTTTTCCTTCTCTGTCTGAGAGAGGTGACGCTGTTCTTTTTACTAACGTGGAATCTTCTAAAACAACAGTTTCGCTGTCTACTATTCGAAACAGAAAGACATGACCTCCGAACAGAGGTCAATCTGCTTGTTACGGCCTCTGCTCAGGCGAATAGATATGTTTAGTGATACAGAGGCCCTATACAGAGCTATGATGGCGCTTGGGACATTGATGGCGACTGGGAAGAGGGGCTTTTGGGCAAAAGTGCATGACTTTGAGGCTCGAAGGACTATTGATGATGCGCTGAAAAAGATTGATAAAGAGAAGGAGAAGAGGATTGTGGATGTTGTGGCTGAAATAGATGTATTGTATGCGAATCATCCTAAATGATTCACCCCCCCTTTTTTTTGGTCTTTTGAAACTTGGATTGGAGGATCATGGAATGGATTGGGAGAGATGGTGGGGGTATCTGGAATAACCTTTTTTTTCTTTTGAATAAGGCTTTTTTTTTTGGTTCTCTTTTTCTTATTCTAGGGGGTAATACACATTGGCTATATTGTGACAAAAGGGCGGAAGCAGTATATTACTTTGTATAGCTAGCGGGTAGGGAGGTAGGTAGGCGGTTATCAACCTGCTTGGCTTTTGAGCACCTGCATCTTTGAGAGGGGCTTCCACATAAGCTTAAACTTACGGCCCTTTTTTTATATTTTTAAGAAGACGGAAGGGGGATTCGAATGCAAATGGCAATGGAAGGAGAACAAAGAAAGAATTACATCTATATATATATATATATCGGATCAATATACCAATATATGGAAGAGGATGCCGTAGTTTTCCCAGTTTTAATAATATATATAATAATATGAATTATCTCTCGTAAACCAAATGTTATATATGGGAGGTATACGTAAATATATAAGTATTAGAAATAATTATTAGCTATTGATATGCATGCGTGTCCCCGTTACGTATACTCCCCTGCCTAGCTAGCTGGCGAACTGGTGGGTGTTTAAACGTTTGTGTTATGTAATTCGCTCGCGCTCCTGTTCTTCTTTTTCGATTTTTTTACTCCGCTGCTTGCTTGCTTGGACCTCTAGCTTTGCATCTACCCCCTCCTCTCTCTCTCTCTACCCTTATCAGTTTATACAAAAAAGGGTATTTTTTTTGGTTCGTTTTTGTAGAAAGGAAAGGAAAAGGGGAAAATGCAACTCGTATGTTTGTGATACTCCTTACCAATGATGGTTATGCTGGCTAAAAGAAATTAATAAAAGAAGGAAAGAAAGAAAGGGAGAGAAAGCAAGTACTAATCAAAAGAAAAGGCTTTGGAGGTTATATGATCTGAAGGGTGGTGGTGGTGGTAGTGATGAAAGGAAAACGAAAGGCGCATGTACATGTACAACTACAATGACCATGACAATCGAGAGTTTGAAAAGAAGAAAGAAAGGAAAGAAAGAGGGCCAAGGGAAAAAATGTACCCGTCTCGTTTCTGGACAAACTAAGTAAGCATATTTTTTCCCTTTTCTTCTTATTCTCGTTCTTCTTCTTCTCCTCCTGGCTTTTTAAAAGCCTACTAGTCTCATCAACCCGTAACCAACTGTTATGACTAATATAAAAGCGGCAATGCTGCTCGGAACACCTCTGGTGATGAAATGGGTGACCCTTAGGTACCTTTGGCCGGTTTGGTTGTCTTCCATCATGATTGCGGCTATTTTTGAGAGTTATGTACGTTAGTAATCAAGAGTAATATGACATATATCTGCGGGAAGATAGAGAGGGAGAGAGAACATACTCATATTCGGAAACCCAGAAGTCGGCAGACCCATCGCAGCCGAACACATCAAAGCACTAACCATCACCAAAACCCTCGGATGCGGATCCTCCATCTGAGCACCAACCTGGCTCACAATAGGTAAAATAATCAAAGCAGCAACAGTATGACTGATGAACGTCGCAATAACAAGAATCAACCCGGCGAACGTAACGGCTACACCGTAAAGACTCATGGTATTCGTTACTTGTTGGATATGGCGAGCGATTGTATGCAAGAGACCTGATGAGTTAACAGCCTTTCCGAGTGATAACCCACCGGCTGCGAGGATGATGATCGTCCATAGGAAATTGTTGAAGTCTTCTTTGGTTAGGATACCGCTACCGAAGAACATTACGATGGGGATGATGGCTATGACGCCCATATCGCCAAATTCGGCTTCTAGACTCCCGGCGAAGCACCAAAGGACGATGGTGGCTACGGTTACGAAGGAGATGAAGTATTGAACACCTGTGAATTTGTCCTTGATGGGTCTGATGGGGACGATGTTTGTTCCACGGCCTGGTTTGAAGGTAACAAGGAGGATAGCCCAGATGGCGAAGATGGAGAGGATGGAGACTGGTAGGGCGACAACGAACCATTCGCCCCAGCTTGGTTCCGGTTTCATGTTTTTCAAAGCGATGATGTTTTGAGGGCTGGCGATTGGAGAAGCCATGCCGCCGACGTTGGAGGCAAGGGCGATGCCGAGGATCAAGGCTTTGCTCATGTTTGATTCTGCAGGGAGGTTTCGTAGCATTGGCTGTGGTAATTGTTAGTATATGGGGTACATACATATATTAATTGAGATGGGACGGTCTGTACCTGAATAAGAGAATAGCAAAGCACTGGCGCTGCAACATTGCTGATCCACATGCTGGCAACCATTGCCACGAACATATTTGTCAATAGCACGGTTCTAGGCCTCGTCCCTGCCATACTGACCACTTGTGTCGCCATTAATTTCGCAATATGGTATTTGCTCAATGCTGCGGCGATTGTAAACCCGCCGAGCAGCAGCATGATGACTGGTGTCCACATGGCCGCGAAGATGTATTTCGCTGTATCTTTGGCGTCCAACCGGGCATGCGGTTTCTCGTCTTCTCGGCATACTCTGAGGATAACCACAAGGAATGGTATCATCAGTGACGTTACGAACAGTGGGATGACCTCTGTTGCCCATAGTATAGACGCAAACACCAGGATCGCAAAACAACCCCTTTGCTCTGGCGACTCAAATATTGGTGCAAACAGTACTGCGAGAAATATTGCCGTCGCTATAATCAACGTAAAGAAGTTCGAACTAATGAGCCATCTTGGGCACGTGATCGTGCCTAACGGTGTTCGGATTTCGGTCTTCTCTGACGGTGCTTCGTCTCCTTGGCGTCGGGTGCGTTCTTCCGGAACATCGGCGCCGAGGAGTGTTCGTCTAATACCCAAATTGGCAGCTTGCGCCTTTCTTTCAATACCAATCATCTCCCTCCAAACCGTATTTCTCTCCCAAACGACATGTTCTCTCAAGTATAGTCTCAGCTCTTTTTTCGCTGTATCCGTGTCGTCATTAGTGATGAGTTCAGCGTATATGGCTTCAATCTTTGCGATTCCATTGCCCAAGTCTTTCGCCGTTTTATCTCTGAAAACGTACGCCGATTCCACGGACGCCGAGATGTACTTATCTCTTAAGTTCCGATTGAGAATCTTGTCGTACTTTTTCAGTGCCTTTGAAAAACCTGTTCTGTTGAGTTGAATGAATGACTTGAGCTCGACCATGGATACATAAAGATTGATCGTCCGTTTTTTGAGAGTGATACGTTCGTCGTAAAGAGCCGTAAGGATGCCTTCATTAAACTCATCGTATACGAGAGAGGTACGACGTTTTGCCTTCGATTGAGTGGCAGAGAGAAGATCGTTGCTACCGATTGTCCCAACCGTGGATCCTCGTTTACGCCGTTTCACATCCGCTGTGCTTGTGCTAATAAGCTCATCCTCGGAGTTCTCGGAGTCAGAGTCGGATTGGAAGCCCTTGTGTCTGCCATTGACGGGACTAAGTGCTCTCGGGCTGCTTGATGAGGCAGGACCTGGATTTCCGGCGTTTGAACGACGGCGTTTGCTGATGAATTGGCTTCCTTCAAGTTCGGCTGGAACACCCAGTTCGTCGAGTTGGTTCTTCACATAAGCGTCCTTATCGCGAATGAGTTCGTCGAGGTCAGCGTAGAGTTCGAGCTCTTTCAATTGGTAGAAATCAGCAATCTTTTGAAGTTCATTGTCGAGAGCACGTTTGAAGATCGGATCAGGGTCTGTGCCATCCTGGATGAGAGCAGTGTGTTCTTCGTCATCGGCTCGTTGGGCGGCTTCGTTGGCTTTCTTTTCGAGGGTATATATACTACATAGCAAAGTACCTTGAATTAATTACATGCCAATCCAATCAAAATTTAAAGAATGTGTTTTTCTGGAAATATAGAAAACCTACAGCTTCTTTAGATTGGAGTAGGCAATGTAATTTGAGCTCCATTCCGGAACGGCATTAAACTGAACGCTGTGACTGAACTTCATGTCGAGAAATCTAAGCCACTTGGCTTCCCGCCGTTTCTCACGGTCAGAGTCGAAAGGAGTGTCAGCGGTGGCGGATGAGTTGGCCTCGGCAGGCCTGGGTAGCTCTTGAAGCTGGTAGGACTCTGCGGGTTTAGAGCGACGAGGGTCGTCGTCGCCGTCGGCGTGTGAAAGAGTCCGAAAAGGAATGAGGCCGGACACGTTTGCCAACCTATTTTGTTGGTTTGCGAGAGTTAGCCGTTTGAAATCGGCAATAAATCGGCAGGAAGTTAAACAAAAAAAAAAAAAAGTTGAAGAAGAGGAAGAAGCCTTACGAGGGGAGGATCTTTTTAGGGATCCTGAGAGCTTATTTAAATATTTTTAATCTACCAACGACCAACGACCAACGACCAGCCTGCACTTTGATCGTTCCAGAAACCAGAAACAGTCACACGAGCAAGACAGGAAGACAAGAACGAGAACGAGGAGATTGGCCGGGGAATGCCAAAAAATTTTAAAAATTCTGATAGCGAGCGTGGGGACCAAGCAGGTACATGTACTTCTAGCTGGCTAGGCTCAGGACGTCGAAGGAACAGGAGTGTCTTGCCGACGACGGACGAATCATCGGGCGAGTAAATCGCAATTGTTGGAGGTAAGCAGCAGATGTTTCTTATTCCTGCCAGAGTAACTATAATAATAGTAGCGGTACTGGGTACATGGACCTTCGGTGGCGGTGGTGGGACTGACACGGGGGGAAACTGGATTGAGGAAGAGCGAGAGGCTCATGATGCGAATGGATGGTGTGCGTGGGTGGATTAGGAGGGATGGATGGGATCAAATCTGACGATGTGGTTCCTGAACAGCAGGTTAATTACGTGGAAGCTGCAGCGCCCAGTCTCCAAACCCTGCCCTGTTCGGGGTTCCCTGTGTCATATCTTCATCATAGCACAGCACCGTACCAGCCAATTCACTTCTCGTATTACAAGCAACATATTGTGAATAGATCTCTTTTTACGATATATCCAACTAATATATTACTCGATAGGTAAGTAGATATATAAGGGAGTAGAGTGGGGGTTTACTTCTGCTGCTGCTGCACCCGCGGGAAGCCAGGGAGATCTAGTTTAGTCTGGTCAACTGGTTAACATTAACGACAACTAAAAAGTTCCCGATTCGAGATTCGATCATGCGCCCAAATTCGGTTTGAACGTCTCCAACATCGATTAAATACTTAAAGGGCCGCAGCTGCAATCCAGACGAATCGGAGAACCCACCGAGCCCACGTTTTCGGTATTTCATTATTTCTCCATCTCATCTCTTTCTCCATGTTTATCTGATCGGTGCACCCGCTGACTGTGTTTTATCGAAGGATGCAACGATGCTCGATATCAACCAAACCCAGATGTAAGTCATATTTCGCATCACACGACATCCTCTCTATCTATTTTCCCTCTCACCCCCTGGCCTTGTACTTGTGCTTCTCCTCGTTAAAAGGTGACTTTTCTTACCGCCGTACGGGGGGCTGATGTTCTGGCTGGTGCCGCTATATTCCGTTGGTCGTTCTTGAAACCTTACTATCTCATACTAAAAAATTTCTAATTTTTTTTTCACCCCGGTCGAATGTATCAGTGTATCGAGAGAGGACCTCATCCCGCCGAAGTCTCCAGAGAGACCTGTTCAAACTGTAGACTGGTCTTCGATCCTTGGATATAGTCTCGGGGACTCTTCAGCCGCACAAGAAGACGAAGCCGAAGCCGAAGACGATGATATCTCGATAGCATCCAATCCACATCCCGCCGAAGTTTCTTTCCGACTATTTGCTCCCACAAAGGACGACACTGCCGCTACAAATGTACAAAGTTACATTCTGCCAGCCTCGCCGCCGCCGGAACAACAGGCTTTGCTAGCGGCATCCTTAACGGCGGATATCCCCCAAGTCCCACACTTCTCCGAGCAAGACGTCCAAAATGCTCACGCGACACATAGACCCACTACTTACTATCTTACCCCGCCGTTAGAAGAAGACGAACTTCATGCCACGAGGTTTCGTGATGTTGCTGTTTCCGGCGAACAGGTTTTGGAAGAAAGTCAGAAGTCATGGCCGGGGTGTGAGTTGTCATGGAGGGTCATGAAGTTGAGCCTTTTGGGTGGGAAAGATGGTGTCTCGGAACTGAAGAACGGGATGGTATCTGCATCGACGGCGACGGCGACGACGATTGTTCTCCAGGCAACGTCTTCGATAAAGGAAGGGAGGAAACGACATAGACCGAACAAGAAACGACGGATAATAATGAGAAAACGACGGGTAGCTAAAGAAGAAACGGAGGCTAAGAAGTCAAAGAATGCTATCAAGAAGAAGAATAAGAAGAAAAGAGCTGAGACAACGGCTGCCGTTCAGGCGATTGTTCACAAGAGAACTGAAGATGAAGATCGAGAGAAGAAGGCGAGGATGAACCGTCTGAAGAAAGAGAGACGGAAGAACAAGGTGAAAGAGGTCAAATCAGATCCCCAATCGTAGTGCATGGGATGATATTAATAGTAGTTATGACGTTATGAACATTCTATCGGACCCCTCTGCTGTATAATATTTATGATGATATGTATATTTTATGTATTAAAGCTACTTAAGCTATCACCAACATGTACCATACACTTCCCTTCGATAATATCAAGATACCCTTTACTTTAATTTAATATGATCAACCCCATCTTCATCTTTGATTTAACTAGAATATATCTACTTGACTTAGTACTCTAGTAGAAGTAGTAGGTAATAGGTAGCACTGCAAGTAGTGATCACGATGGTGGTGGTGGTGGTGGTGGTGGTGGTGGTGGTGGTGGTGTTGATAGGTATGCGACTGCGACTGTTTCGGGTTACTGCAGCAACTTGCCGACCAGCATTCATCCCACCTTCAAACCCGACTCAATCACCCCGCCACTAGCTCTACCAACTAACCAACTGCCACCTTCACCCAGCTGCCAATACTTCTATCAGCCAGTAGTCCATACCAACAAACCAACATACTTCATACATCACGTTCGTGCAAACAAACCACAATGGCGACGTATGTTCCCGTCCTTCAGTTAGAGAAGTCGTCCACCCGCTAACATAGGTACCGGCGTCGCAGAAAACCAGCTTTCCGACCTAGCAAGGCGCGACAGGGCGTCACAAGCTTCCATCTCCGACAGTATGCGCAGGCGACACTCGGTAGTGGTAGTCTGCGAAAGGTTGTTATGCTACCTGAGGGAGAGGTATGATATATATTCTAAAATACTATATGTACTTGCTTTATGTGTTCGATAGAGTGTGGCATGCTAACGTTCGGATGGTTACAATAGGATGAGAACGAATGGTTGGCATTCAATAGTACGTTACCTTACAGCAGAATTACAATATATCACTACGGTCGCTAAACATGAAGCTTTCGGATTTATAGTTGTGGATTTCTACAATCAGATCAACCTGCTGGTATGCGACTCTAGCCTTTTTACATAGTTGAGGTGGTGGCGGGTCAAGAAGCTGATGGACGATAATAGTTCGGGGCCGTCTCCGAGTTTTGTACGCCCATCACATGCCCAGAGATGAAAGCAACAGACGAGTTCGAGTATCTGTGGCAGGATGGTGAGAAGTACCGAAAGCCGACCAAGATGCCGGCTTGTCAGTATGTCGAACACTTGATGACGATGATTCAAAAGAATGTCGACGATGATCAAGTATTCGCATCCCGCAATGGTAAGAATTCATACTATATTACCTTCTCCTTACGGAGTAAGAGGAACCTTTGTGCTAAGAGAATACTAATTGAAGGAGTTGAATTCGCACCGGATTTTCGTAACCTAATCGTGCAATTCTTTAAACGTCTCGCCCGTGTCTATGCCCATATCTACTGTCATCATTTCCCGGTTGTTGGGGCGCTGGCATTGGATAAGCACATGAATACATCGTTCAAGCATTTTGTTCTTTTCGTCAAGGAGTTCAAGTTGGATCAGGGAAGGGACTACTGGGGGCCATTGAACGAGTTGGTCAATTCGATGATGGCAACGGCGGATCAGTAGAGCTTCGAGCTTAGAGCTTCACTGGCTTGCTGGCTTTTATGTAATATGGATCCATGGCTATGATTGCTTTTGACCGAATTGGCCCTCTTTTTTTTATTTTTATTGTATAACGTTCTGGTCGCAAGCGTTTTGGATATGCATTTGGAATAGCGAGGGGAAGGCGTTAGACGTTTTGTCATGTTTTCTAGGGAATTGAATGCAAAGATGACATATTTGGCTGGTCGTTTGGCAGTAATTAACAGCCGCCCAGCCGCATCAGCCTCCCCTTCTTTGCCTTCCATCTTTCCTTGCTGTCTTTGCCTCCAACCAAACCAAGCCAAACCAAACCTCTCAATCATCCTCGCCGCCACTTCTACTCTTCTTCTTCTTACTCTTATTCTTATTCCATCGCATCGACATCAGAAAACCTCCGAATCCTTTCCCGTCGCAGACTTGTAACCAACTTCCCCCCCCCTCCCGGAAGCAATTATAGGAATTTAGAATTAAAGCCGAAACTGTACCCCGTACCGCTTGCCGTACAGTGTGTGTGTGCCTGACAGTCGCCCAGACTCCCCAGCTTGCGTCAGCTGCCCTTTATCACCAACCTTCAAATCCGCAAGAAATAGTCAACCCCTTCAAACCCACTTTACTCTCTTCTTCTCTCTCTCTCCCTATCTCCTCTCGATTATCATTTCACCAACCATATCATTACCCACAAACAAAACGACTACATACGTACCTCTCCCTGACAAAGCATTTATACAAAGATGGCCAGCGTGCTAGATTCCGAACCCGGCTCCGAGCTCTTCGCTTCCTATGAAGCGGACTTTAAGCTGGTACAGGCCGACATCAGCCAGAAGCTTGAGCAAATCGCCGAACTTGCCGGAGAGCCGAAAAAGGCCGCCGTCAGGGCGGCGCAGAGAGCAGTAGAGGAAGCTGATGAAATTGTATGTTTTTTTTTTTTTCACCACTTTTTTTTCTCAATATTTCCGACATTTAATAGCTAGAATAAATTACTAATCTCTAAAATTGGGTCCTGGGTGCGTGGTAATGGTCATGCGATAGATCTCACAAATGCGCATAGAAGTCCAAAACATCCCCACAAACATCCGTTCCAAATTCTCGCCGCGAGTTCGAAACTACGACCACGACCTTGATAAATCCAAACAATCGCTCAAGCGCGCTGCCGCAGAAGCCGACCGTCAAAACATCTACGGCGGTAAAGGTCCACAAGGTCAAGATTCGGTATACGAACAGCGACAACAGTTATTGTCCGGGACCGAAAGATTGGAAAGGAGTAGTCAGAGGTTACAGAATAGTCAGAGATTGGCTGCTGAGACGGAGAATATCGGAGCGGGGATTTTGGGGGATCTGTACGGTCAGAGGAGTACGCTTTTACATGCTAGGGAGAATTTGTTGGAGGGGGAGGGGTATGTTAATAAGAGCGTGCAGACGTTGAGGGGGATGGCGAGGCGGTAGGTTTTATTTCCCTTCCTTTTCTCTGACATAGCGCGCCTATATGTGGAGGCGGGGTTTTAAAGATTGTTAAAAAGAAGGGGTTGCTAAAATGGAGATAAAAATTGTTTAGGATGGCGACGAATCGTATGATTACTATTGCGATTATTACGGTGCTGGTTCTACTTATCATTGCGGTTATTTTCAACAAGTTCAGGTAAAGGGTCGGCTGGAGTTTATGGGATTTAAATGGGGGGTTCGGGGTTTCTATATACGGTTGTAATTGCAACATTGAAGATTATGGAGAGGGCCGGAGGTTATGGGAAAAAAAAGAGAGATTCGAATGCCTTGATTTCCCCATAGTATCAGCTTTTGGGAGAAAGCGGGATTTGACTTTTTTTTTTTATATATACTTCTGGTCGCCGGAGAGGGTTCTTTCTATTATTGTGAATGTGTGTGTGTGTGTGTGAAGATTAACCTGTCTCCGAGTGAGAAGGCGGGTCATTATAATAACTCTTTTTTTCGCGTCCCTTCACTTCTTATAACTATTTCAGTACTTGAGGACTGCCCTGGGTGATTTTTACTTCCGATTGGATTGGTGTACTATACATACCTCTGACTTCTTCTTTTTCTTTCTTTCTTTCTTTCGAGCGACCTTGCTGTTT
Organism: Orbilia oligospora ATCC 24927; assembly: GCF_000225545.1. Taxonomy (NCBI): domain Eukaryota; kingdom Fungi; phylum Ascomycota; class Orbiliomycetes; order Orbiliales; family Orbiliaceae; genus Orbilia; species Orbilia oligospora. The sequence goes on along the minus strand of NW_011645669.1, from coordinate 3,395 downwards.
CTTCCCTTTTCTCTATTATCCTCGTTTGCTTTTTTTTATTCGTTTCTTTCTTTTCTCAATTTCGATTTCAATTTCAAATTAGAAGAATCCATTGTAGTAGTCGGGTAGTTTATCATATCATCTCGATTCACACTGGCGTTACCATCAGCCTTTTTTTTCCATTTTCCATTTCCATTTCTTACAATTTTCATGCATGATAACGGACCTGCATGGTTGCAACCCCCCGCACCTTCTTCCCTTTCAGAGTATGTACTAGCAGGTAGTTTGGGTTTTTTACCGGCCGGACGTAAAAGTGGCCGGCATTCCCGTTCTTTTTTAGCGTAATCTTTAAACCGATACCGCAGGTTAGGTTTGATATGGTACGATATGGTATGACATGGATGGAGCTCCAGAGAGGTTTACATAAAAAAGGGTGGTTTCGTCGAGCTAATCTCATGACGAAATGCAGTGTTCGTTTTCTCTCTTTTCGTGATAAAATAATTATAATCGGTACGGCTGCAGCCTTCTTTGTCGAGGCTACGTCTTTTTCATTTTCTTCTTCTTTTATTTTATATATATATATATATACCTCTGAAGTTATCAATTGAAACGAGATGGCACCGTTTTTACCGGCTTTCCGTCGATAGTTGGACCTCATCCGTAGAACCCGGCTATCTATAAACCCACCGCGCCAATATCGATATCTACATCGATATCACCTTCGATCCGAGTATCTCCAAATCAATCTCCAAGATAATCAAAAACAGTCATCGATATTATATAAGTATATACTTACTTAAGTATATATAATAATAATATTAATATAAAAAAAAAGATGACAACAACACCATACATCCCACTCCCACCCACAATAACCTCTCTAATCCTCATCCCCCCGATCCTGGACTGCATCGTAACCTACCTGTACACCCTGGACCTTCTAAGTCTCTCCTCGACATCGCTTACGATCCGAGCACATTTACTTTCTTCACACGCAGCTTGGCGGGCGATATCGTTTTATACACCGACGCGACCGTTGGAACAATGTCGATACGAGGAGAACGTTACGAGTGTTTTTGCGAGTACGATTGCGGTTCGGAGTCGTCATATAAGTCCTCGGACGTTGTCACCTGTTGGCGGGGATGGTGATGATGATATTGACGATAATAATATCGATAAAAAATACATCTTGGGAGATAATAAAGAGACAGATAATAAGAAGAAGAAAAAAAAAGATAGATACTTATCAATCGACACCACGCTTACAATACTAGCTAGATCACTCCCTTCGTTATCGATGTATACATCGATAGATCTGAGTAGAACCCTGGCTGATAAGTATCTATTAAGGGATTTGATAGATAATTGTTCCGGGTTGAGATATTTACGAATTGAGGATTGTCCGAAGGTTAGAATTGCGGATTTGGTGGTTGGGTTGTATGGAGTTGAGAAGAAGGTTTTGAAGGGGATCGGGAAGGGTGGAGGGGTTAGTTTTGTGGCGGAGGTTATGGGGAGGACGAGGGTTGTTGGTGGTACGAATACTACCAATACTATCTCTGGTATTAATGGTGGAGGGGGAGGAGGGGAGGGAAAGCTATTATCAAGACTAACACACATCCATACGAAAGAAGTTCGAGATGGATTATATCGATTGAACGAATTAAGAGACGGGGTCAGAGGGGAGATAGTAAGGGTTATGAGTCGGATGGAGGATGTATACGAATACCCTGAGTTACCACCAGTAGAAATAATATTGGATATCAAAGAGGTAGTGAGGAAGACGGTTGGGTTGAAGTTGAGGGAGATCAGGATCGGAGGGACGACGGATTTGAAGTTGAATCGGAGTAGTTATAATGGAACGGGATGGTTGGAGAGGTTGGCGTATTCGCAGGGGGATTATTTGTGGGTTCTGTGCGGACTTTTGGGGGTGCTGTTGGTTGAGATTTGATATATTTACAGAGTAATATCTACAAATATAAATATAAACCGGCTAAAAAGAGGTCGATTGGAACGAGCCAAGCGAAGATGAGCTACAGAACCGAACGAATATTTTTAATAAAATACTTAAATAAGCGAAAAGCAAAACAGGGCGGACTTTTTTGGTTGGGGGGACTTTTTAGCGAAAACTTATCTTCATATTTGAAGGCCTTAAGGAAAGTGGCCGAAAGTGATAAGGTCTGTATAGACGAGCTGGTTCCCTGTCGGTTGGTTGCATGGTTTAATATTTTTTTGAGTTTCTGATCTTGCACGGATTGTATGTATGTATTGTACCTCGCATGCGATTATATATTAAAGATCCTTAGATTTATTTTTATTTAAATATAGACGTTTGTCGGAGATGTCCTCCACCGAACATCGGCGTTTCGACGAAGCTTCGAAGGGTATCATCGTATGATATCATGCAGGTATTGCATTATATTATATTGCATTTGTCACAGCGGATATATAATAACAAATATCAAGACTTAACTGTACAGTTATTAAGTAAGTATTATATTAATAGAGTAAATAAGTCATTGGAGTGATATATATATATATATATATATATATATATATATGGGATTGCATTGATATCTGATGGGAAACCGTCGAGATGTCGATGTTCCTGCACGAAAGACATACGTACATACATACATACATGTGCCAGAACATGCACGGAAGAACTAACTAATTAAATTAAATTTCTTTACAGATAACAGGCTTGCGCGTGCATTTGAAGGATCGGAGTGTTAGTTAGTTAAGTTATAGTCTGTACTAATATAATATAAGGTAGTATGTAAATGCTATAATGAGGCGGACCTTGTTTGCATTTGCATTCCACCAATTCGTTTCGGACCAATGCCACTAACTAAGTATTTAGTTAACAGCTAACAGCTAACAGCTAACAGCTAATTAAGTAATTGAAGGCCTGCATCGATCTGGACTTTCTTTTCTTTTCTTTTCTTTTCTTTTCTTTCTTTCCTTTTCTTCGATTCTTGTACTTTTTAGTCTTCCAAAGCTTCCCTGGTTTTCCCGAGAATTTTCTATTTTTTATCTTATTTTCGATAAAATATCATATCATATATTTATTGTATACCTGTCATATTAATTGATATCATTCGGATTCAATTGAATACCAAAGTACTACTTTGTCCTGGGTACAGTTCTCGTAAGCTAGGTTGTCGCTAAGGAAGTCGCAATTGGATTCGAGTAGTGTGCCGTTGTATAGTTCGTTCCATTTCATCGTCAGCTTCAAAGTAGTTCCTTTCTTTCTTTCCTTCTTTCTTTCCTCTCTTCTTTCTTCTTCTTCTCTTCTGCTTCTTGTTCTCTCTTCTCTTTGTTGTCTTCTCTTCTTAACCTCAACCACCAACATCTCCATCGCCACCACCACCACTCATCACAACTTCACTAACCTCGTCCGACTCTCTCTCTCTCTC
>NW_011645668.1:0-22970 GCF_000225545.1 Orbilia oligospora ATCC 24927 | reverse complement strand
ATTTGTCACGGCCCAGCCATATTGACTAACCGGATTAGGAAATAGGGCTTGGCGCGACAAACATGCTTCTATTTCTTGCTTCTATTTTGCTCACAGAATTATTCTTTGTATAATTTCTCGGATCTTCCTGTTTGAGAGAATATGCTTCTTATTCTGCACTTATGTATTTTGTATTGTCCGAAACAACACATATTCGTTCCCTCAGAACAATCGGAAATATTAACGACTGGACCATTTGATTACATATGCATAGTTTGACGCTAAGGCTTAGACATTAGTGGCCGGGATAATCGCAAGCGCTCACGACCTCATAAGCGCTCACGACCTCGATATCATTCACGACTAATTGCTTGTCGTATCTTGAAATTCTATAGAGAATTTCCTCATGTATATATAAACCTTTGAATAATAACAGTTTTTGGGTTTACTCTTAGACTTCATCGGTTAATTTATTAACTTAATTTACAACCTACTTAAACAGTATTTAATCTCACAGCTAATTACTGTGTTACATTTTCTATTTATACAACTTTATATCTTCACCCCAAATACTATATTATTTTTTAAAAGATCTGAACATATAGAGTTGAGAAATATAGCAGAGTACTAAGCTATTTTAGGAAACCTTGCCAAGGAATCTTGGGATAAATGTAACACTTTGATTGATCCAATTCTTAGAAGGAGGTAGTATATATCAGGAAGTTACAGTCTATCAGACATAGATACAAGTAGTGAAAATCAAGAAAACTTCTACGATCCCCTTGAAACTTTAGCACAACTTGCAAATCAAAGAGTAGTTAGACACGCTGCAGTACAAACCGAACTACTAGCAAGTCAGAGTTTATAGACCACTAGAATCCCAAAACGAAATTACAACAGTTGAATTAGGCATTCAAGTACAACCTGTGGAAAGACCACAAGAAGACGCGCGCAACAGACACATAAAAAAACTCAGTACAGATATTGACAATCTGCTAGCAATATTAAATATGTCTACTAAACAAATAAACATCGATTCTACCAACAGTGGAGAAGGAAACTCTACCAACTTCCAACCAGAAAACTCCTCTTCTTTTAAAACCCTCGAAGAATTGTAAATACAATTGGAATTCTTACAAAAGAAATATGATCAAGATATCGAGGAAACTATTACTAAAATCTCTATTATGGATTCGGAAGGAGCGAAGATAGAAAAAGAGCATAACAAACTCCAAAAACGATTTAATAGCGTAAAACCACCACGAATTAACAACCTAACTAAGTTTAATGGAATGCCTAAAAAACTTGATTACTTTCTCTAGTAGTTCGATATTTATTTCCAACTCCAAACCGGACGATTTTCTGATGATAAAATTAAAATTTTTTTCGTAGGAATATACCTCGAAAGTATTATTTTATAAACTTACATCACCTACTAATAATATTGTTCCAAATTCATTAAAGAACAAGAAGAGTATGTTATCAAAGTTATAACTAACTACGATACCTTCACTAAATTCTTCAAACAGTAGTGTGGAGAAGACGACAAAATCTCTCATACACGATAAAGCATCATCTCTCTTAAACAAACCAACTCCACTCGAAACTATTTTCAAGAATTTAACAAACTCGCAGTCCTAACTGAATAAAACAACAGTAATCTTTACTACCGAGCAAAAAAAAAACTCAAGACTGAACTCCAACAATATGTTTACATTTAGGAGAAGGAACGGAAAGATAAAAATCTCCTTGATATAACTCGCATGGAAATGCAACAATATGCTATCGAAATTGACGATATCAATTTCAAAACTCGCACCAACCAATCTTCTTATAACAATAAAAAGAAGAATAATAATAACTCTAATAACTTTGGAAGCAAAAAAAATAAGAAGGATAATAACGGACAATGGAAATGTGGTAAGGACAAAAAAATGCACCTTAATCAGACTTTTGGGCTTGCATTTATGGACCTCAATAATATATGATAATAGTATCTGTATAACAAACTTAAAAAGGGTTTAAAATCTAATATGCTGCTATGCTGGAATTGTAATAAAATTGGATATTTTAGAAATAATTGTCTGGAAAATTAACGAAATATTATACACTAATACAAACAGTTTCATAACATTAGTTAAAATTCTAAGATTTTAACAAAGGATTAAAAGAAATCTGTTGAATTTAAGATGACATTTCAAAAGAAAAATTCTATTGAAGATATTTAATAATAAATCCTCGAAGCCGTTTATAAAAATTCTTTATAAACCTCTATCTTTGATATTTAAATAAATATTCCTGAGTTAACGATTTAAAACAATAACGACGAAAAAATTGTTATCTAATTTTCAGATATTAATTATTTTCTTACCAAAGAACAATATTATTGGTTATGGCAAAACTCTCTACTAGGAAGGTATTTTTGGTACCAACGAAAGCTTAATGAAGAACTCTATTAATATTACTTATAGAACGGGGAATACAAGTATCGACTCGTTAAGAGCGACCTTGAACCTCGAAACCCAATAATTCATTTAAAAGCTACGCAACAATAACCTCTCACCGAACAACTCTTGTCAACCATCGATTTTTTTGAAGCGTATGAACAACACCCCGTACCACTTTTACTCTCTAACTGGAATAACGACGCATATTTTCCCTTATTTCCTTCATCAAAAGACTCTTTTTCCTCTACCTCGGATAACGAAGAAAGCCCTCTCGTCAGCGAAAACATCCACAGCCCCAATTATAACGACAAAATCTACACTTGGGTAAATTAAACGACCAAAGGAGATCAAGAATACATCAGATATCTTGATTGCTACGTAGGATGTGGTGGATACAACTACGCACGAGAACATAAGTAAACAGACAAAATAGAACTCAAAAAAGCCTTATATCGAACAAACCTCAATCTATTCGGAAAACTCTATACCAACCACTTCGAAACATATTACCTCGTAATTAGCGCCGAACACTTGGTTGAAACCCATAACCCACTCCCTAGCTATCCAATAGTAGGAGAATCCAAACTCCGCGAAAAAGTCGAATATCACTTATGCATTAGAAGAATTACCGAATATACTCTATACAACAACACCTTTTATCTCTACCCCAAATACTACAGTAACTAATACTACTACACAAGACACGCAACCGCACTCAACATAGTCTTCGAAGACAATTTAGAACAACACACTTGTTCTACTTATCCAAAAGAATTATAATTTTAAACCTACATCCAACTCCTAGTCCATATAAACGAATATATTCAAAAGTTGCAACCTAGTTTCTTTAAAAACCTCCTCACCTACAAACAAAATATTAAATTTCCACTCGACGGACACCTTCTCATTCATAGAAATATCCCTAACGAAGGAAAATCATACCATATATGTTCTAAAATTACCACCTCCCTCCTATACGGACAATTATATCTCTGCAATAAACACCAGCATACTTGAAGAAAACGAACCGGATTTGTGCACTTTACAGACATAAGAGAAAACCAGAAACAACCAAAATACCAATATAGTCTATACTACAAAACAAAAAAAAGCTAGAACAACCTCCTCAATCATTATCTCAAGAAGCACATCCTATAGATCCGTACCACGGAAAATCCCTTCAAACAAAGCAACCTTAAACTCATCAACAAAAAAAAAGTACAGAATAACAAAATCCCCAACGCAAGATATGAGCTCAACCTCATAACCTACTTAGAAAATCAGGAAAAGAAAATCTTTTATTCCATAAACAATCTCAACCAAACCTATCATAAAAATTATTTTCACAACAATAAAAAATCTTACAAATTCTGCAAGAAAACTCCCAGAAAGCTCTATTACAACGAACTCCTCCTATATAACAAGCACGCCAACAAATAAACTCTACAAACCGACCATACGCATTACCTCAAGATAATTACGGGAACAAGACAAAAAGTACCTTACAAATATCAATACCACCTCTATAATAATAAGAAAATTGGACGATAGAACTAGTTTAAAAGATATTTCCTCAATCACCACACTATCTGTTTCTCCGACCCACATAACCCATTCTACTCCCTCCACAATTATAAATCACCACACGGATCACCTCCCCCTTCAAAATTAAATTTCGATGGATAGAATGATGTTTTAGAAGAATTCCTCGAAAATTATTTAAACTAGAAGTGTCTCAAAAATCGATGCCTCCTAAAAGATCCAGCCTACACATTGTTAAAACCAGATCAAGAACACTCGAATTCAATTTCACCAAAAGACACCTTATTCTCCCCACTCACATCAACGGAACACTAATCAGCACACTAATCGACAATGATGCTAAAGACTCTTTCATCAGTTCGAAAATTATACAAAAACTTAATCTACCAACCAAGCCAATAGAAATCCCTATCTCTATTACCGCCTTTAAAAGAAAATCCCTTGGAACTATTACCAAATAAGCTATAATCACACTTATAATTAATAAGCATATCGAAACTCTCTCAATTAACATTTTGGATACTCCTTATGACTTAGTCTTAGGGTATCCATGGCTCGAAAAATATAACCCAAACATCGATTGGCGACGAAGAACCATCGATTTCTCTCGCTGTTCATATCAACAAATCAAAAGCAACAATAGTACCACTCGTACAAAAAATCTTTTTTTTAGCAAAGAAGTTCATCTCAACCTTACCCAACATATATCACCTAAAGAAGTCAAAAATCGAATCAAGAATAAGCCAAAATCTATTCGATACTTCTTAGTGAAGGCCAAAAAACTTGTTCAAACCACCAATCTTAATATCCCTACTTAGGTTACCTCTAACAACCGCTTAATCTTCAAACCACCCAAAAAAAGCAAACCCTTACCAAAAATCAATTAATTCACCCACCACATACCTCTCAAAGAAGAAACGCAACCAAAGTTCTTACCCATATATACATGCACAAAAAAAGAAACTACTGCTTTCAAAAAATATATTGATGAAAATTTAAAAAATGGGTATATTCGCTTTTCGAATTCGTCAGCAGGATATTTTATCCTTTTCATTCTTAAGAAAAATAGAAAACTGCGCATATACATCGACTACCGAAGTCTCAATAATATTACCATCAAAGACACAAGATTTCTACCTCTCATAAACGAATCTTTTAATCACCTTGTGAACACCCAAATATTCTTTAAACTCGACATTGTCAACAATTACTACAATATCCGAATCAACCCTAGAGAAGAATGGAAAACCGCTTTTAGATGTTGTTATGGATTATTCGAATATATGGTTATGCCTTTCAAACTAATTAATACGCCTACATTTTTTCAAGCCTTCATGAATTATGTTCTACGAGAACACATCGATATAATCTATGTTATCTATCTAGACAACATTTTGATCTACAATAAAAATCTCAAAAAACACAAGAAACATATCAACCTAATCCTCACCTCCCTCCAAAAATACAACTTACAATGCGTAAGAGAAAAGTCTAAATTTGCTATTACCAAATATAAATTTTTAGAAGCCATAATTACTTCTAATAATATTAAAATAGATTTAAAGAAGGTCCAAGCCATTCAAAATTAGCCTATCCCTCAAAAAATCAAAAAAATACAGTCATTTTTAGAACTCTACAACTATTATCAACGTTTCATTCGAAAGTATAGCTTCATGTTAGCAGCGCTGTCTAAACTTACAAAAAAACAAGTTAAATTCAAAATAACGCCCAAACAAATCACCGCTTTTGATACCCTCAAAAATTCCTTCGTATTTGCCCCAATTCTTAGAATTTATGATTTAAAATTATTTATTAAAGTTGAAACAGATGTTTCTGTAGCAGTTCTTAAAACTTGTTTACTACAGTTACACCCAGACAAAGAATGGTATTTAGTTGCCTACATCTCTCACAAATTCAACACTACTCAACTACGATATGCTATACATAATAAGAAACTCATAACTATCGTAAAAGCTTATTGAAAATGGCGTATCTACCTTTAAACAAAAAAACCCTTCATTATCCTCTCCGATTACAAGAATCTCATTTATTTTCTTATCATAAAAGAACTCAGCAAATGATAAATCCACTAATAGGAACTTCTATATAAATACAACATAAAAATCATCCATTTCAAAGAAAAAGAAAACGTATTCGCCGACGTTATTAATTGACAATTAAACCTAATGAAAGGAGTAGAACCCGACAAAAGTACTATTCTCAAACCACAAAAACGTAATATCACCATTAATAAAGCCCTCAACCTCACGGAACATATTATAGAAAATGAGCTCAAAGGAAAAATTATACAAAATTATCAGCACAACACCATTGTACGACGAGTACTAAAATAAACTCAAGATCCCCTTTAATATTTTAAACTTCACGATAGAATTATTTTATTTCGTGACACTTTCTATATTTCCTCGAAGAAACTTTAAACAGAAATTATCTTTTAACATCACAACTCCCCCGCTCATAACCACTTAGGAGTAGATCATACTCAGAAACTTCTAACAAAATTGTATTACTAGCCTAACATAAGAAAATATATCGAAGAATACATCAAAACTTACGATATATGCTGTCAAAATAAATTTAATCGATATAAGCCCTATGGAACTCTCCAACCCCACGACATACCCTATGCACCTTTTAAAGTTATTACCTATGATTTTATTTAAGGAATACAACCCTTACGAGACCTACTTACTAATTTTATTTTTAACGAAATTCTAGTTATTACCTACAAATTTTCGAAAACCGCTATCTTCATACCATAGCATAAAAAGTTCGGAATAACCGAATTTCAACATATCTATTTTCAACATGTCTTTTTTAAGTATGGAATCCAATATAAACACATCTGCGACTGAGATCGACTCTTTCAGAGTAAGTATTGGTAATCAATTATGAACCAGACTAATACTAAATTAAATATTGCTTCCAAAACATATTTTCAGACAAATGATGCTTCAAAACATCTAATTCAGACCCTCAAAATATATTTCCAATATTTTGTAAATTATGCGCAAACAAATTAAATATCTCTTCTTTTTTCTACCGAATTTACATATAATACCTCGTAACACTCAACCATGAAGTTATTGCCATACAAAGTCTTACGTAAATAGACTCCAAAAGCCTTTTTACCCCCCCTCCGACCCAAAGAAGTCGTGCCTAACACTAAAAAACATATAGAAAAAATAAAAAATCTTCATAGTATCCTTAAAAAAGACCTTCAATTTTCTTAAGAACAAATAACTCATTACTATAATAAAAAACATCTAAAAACTCTTTTATTAAAAGAAAGAGATAAAGCATATCTACTTGCACAAAATTTAAAAACCAAGCGCCCTAAAAAACTTGATTTTTAGAAATATGGCTTTTATATAATCAAAAGACAATTAGGTAAACACCAATACGAATTAGACATACCTAAACCCTCACGAATTCATCGCACATTTCATATTTCTCTCTTGAAACCCGCTCCACCTAGACTACGGGAAGACCCAAAAGACATAGAAATCAAATACAACGATTACACCAAATACAACATCAAAAAGATCCTCAAAGAACCCAATGAGAATAACGAGTATCTTGTTCGATAGTCTCTACCCTATGGCCCAAAAAACAACTCCTAACAACCAAAAGAAAACATCTCCCCAAACCTCATCCAATCCTATCTAAAGCAACCCAGAATACTTGCTCAACAAAACAACGCAACACCAAAGAAAAAACATGGACAACCTAAAAAAAATGCCAATTAGCAAGAAGCAAAAATCACAATAACATTCATAGCTTACATACACCTAACAACACCCCTCACCGCAAATATACCCCCTTATACACCACTAGTGCAACCAGTCTAAATCAGCTTTCCTAGCCTCCCAGCATCAAAGAAGCTCACCTAGAACTTCTCGTTAAGCAGGCCACGCCAACAAAAAGACACGCAACGAACGAATCCCCCCAAACAAAGAAATGATATTAAAAGTCAAAAACTCCGCAAACGCAAGAAGAAACTTTCGACAAAGCATTTTATTTTGAAATTGAAAAAAATTACAAATATAAGAAAGAATTAAGCAAGATTGTTTTGAACATCTCCATAAATATCCCCCAAGAACTCCGACATGGAAAACTCCTCCCGATTCTAGAAAAACTCAGCAATAGTTAAGGACTCTGGAAGATTCCACTATAACATATAAAAATACTCTACAGGTGCGAAATCTTTGTCAAGCACCCTTTTCGAAATAGCTTTTTTATCGTCAACCCAAGAATCCATAAGATCCCAAGTATCTTCCCTCAAATGATTTAGTTATTTTTAAACACCTAAATCAATCTCCTCTACCTCCCCTCGAAGAGTATCCTCCTCCAACAAAATTATTTCTGTATAAACCAAGCTTTTTTTATGTTTATCAATAATAATGGATAATTCCTGTTAACAGCAACTCATTTCCGCTACAACCTTCTTAAAAGAATCTAAGGAATCTAACAAACCCTTTTGAGCCTTTTTGACCTTATCTTGTCGATCTAGAACATTCTTCTAAACAATCTCGAATCATACAACTATTTCTTGAAGCTCTCAATATTTGCGATTCTGTACCTCTAAGATACAAGATACTAAAAAGATCACAAGTTAGAATTAGAACATAATTCTAAAAAGAAAACTCACTTACATAGTATTACATTACAACCACTCTTCCCTCTATGCGTATAAACCGAACACCTCACTGAATCTTCTATAATAAAGTAAGGATAATCTCTTTTAATACAGTGATCACAAAGAATTTTTGCTTACACCCCGAATTGATCAAAATTTTTGAGAAATTCTTTGCAATACTTTGAAGTACCACCTAGTTTCTGTTTTTTTTGATGTTTTTGAATCTTATTACTACTCATAATATAAGATATGTTAAATGCGCATTGACCAAAAAATATGAAATAATTTAAGTTTTTAATTTTAACTTCAAGTACAAATCTGTTATTCTTATACATATACCTACTTATATAATCCTATATAACCGCACATGACTTTTCCCTTACAACTAAAAGTCCTTACGGGATATATCCCTAAAAGAAATCCCCATACAAGAAAGTCCCCCAACACAAATTCTCGCATATAATGTTTTTTTGTGCGAAGTTTCCCTACAACACCATATTTCTTTTTTGGAATATTTACCGTTTACAAGAAAATCCCGCACGAAAATTTCGAATAACGAAATTTCTTATAAGAAGAAAATAGTATCACGGCCCAGCCATATTAACTAATCGGATTAGAAAATAGAACTTGGCGTGATAAATATGCTTCTGTTTCTTACTTCTGTTTTGCTTACAGAATTATTCTTTATATAATTTCTTGGATCTTCCTGTTTAAAAGAATATACTTCTTATTCTACACTTATATATTTTATATTATCTGAAACAACACATATTTGTTTTTTCGGAACAGTCGGAAATATTAACAACTAAACCATTTAGTTACATATGCATAGTTTAACACCAAGACTTGGACATTAGTGGTCGAAATAATCGCAAGCGCTCACAACCTCATAAACACTCACGACCTCAACACCACTCACGACTAATTACTTATTGTATCTTAAAATTCTATAAAGAACTTCCTCATATATATATAGACCTTTGAACGATAACAGTCTCTAGATTTACTCTTAAACTTCATCAGTCAACTTATCAACTTAGTCTACAACCTACTTAAACAGTATTTAGTCTCACAGCTAATTACTATATTATATTTTCTATTCATACAACTTTATATCTTCACCCCGAATACTATACTACCCTTTAAGAGATCTGAACATATAAAGTTGAGAAACATAGCAGAGTGCTAAACTGTTTTAGGAAACCTTGCTAAGGAATTCTGGGACAGATGTAACAATATTTTAAAAATAATATTTAATTTAATATTAATCTAATTTATAATTAATTACTAATATTTATTTTAAAAAAATTAATTTTAATTATAAATTGTAAGAAATCATATACAGACTAGTCATGATATCAAGGTAATACACAAATGTCACAAAACAAAAAATAATGTACTAATATAAATACAGATTAATACTTAAATTGTTGTTTGGTTTTTAAATATATGATAGTGAATATAGCAGTTTAAATAGATAATTGATAAAGGAAATAATAAAATGAATTGGATAGGAGTTAAGTCTGAACTAAACATTCAAATATATAGAGTGTTGAACTAAACAGAAATTAAGACTATATAATTTATTAAACTAAATAGGAGTTATTCTTGTATAGGCCAAAAAGTCTGTATAAAACAAGGACCTAAACAAACCCTATGCCGTACTTATCAATATAATAATTATAATCTTATATTGCAAGTTTCAAAATTTGGATTTGGATATTTTTTTATTTTGGGTCTACGGTTTATATTACGTTGTATAATTTTTCTTCCAACCATAATATTGTTTGGATGTTTCCTATAGTCATTTTAAAAACTCCTCCAACCACCTAGATTTTTGTTTAAAATTTATTATACTAAAATTGCTTTATTACAAAATCCCTTCCTTTAGCATCAACATCCCATCAATGTTCCATTCAAAAATCTAATATCATAATAGGTCCTTTGCTACGTCAATATTTTTTACTAATCTTAAATAACATAAATCCTCTATAACTACTCTTATGCTTAATTCCTAAAAATTCTAGTTTTTTGAAAATTTTCAAAAATTTTTCAAAAGATTTTTTTAGGTTTTTCTTTAATATCTCTAATTTTGGGATTTCTGGTAATTCTAAACGCGGATTTTTTGGTTAGACTTCTTCTTCTGGGTTAAGGATTTAATTATTGATTACCTGCTTCAATAAATTTTTGATGGTTGAATTGAAATTTCCCATAATTTTTTGGGCTTGAGCCAGCTCAATTTGCAACCTCCAGATTTTGTTGTATAGGTTGATATAGATAAATTTTAATATCTGAATATCAAAAAAATCTAATACTGAAAATAAATTTTGGGTAACATCTAAATACTGGAGAATTTTAATTAATTTGTTTATTTCTTTTAAATTATACTAAAATAATGAGGTGAAGTCGAATATATCAAGAGGAGGGACCAAGTTGATCAAAATAAAATTTATAAAAATCGTTAAATAATTTCTAAACATAAATAATATCAAATACTGGTTACCAAATAAATTCATTCCAACCTTTTCACTAAAAAAAATACTAAAATTTTCAATAATATATTCATGAATTTAGAATTTTCTCAACTTCATATTCTTCTTCATTATTGTAAGAAATCGTATACGGCCTAGTCGTGATATTAAGGTAATACACAAATGTTACAAGGCAAGAGTAGTGTACTAGTGTGAATACAGATTGATACTTAAATTGTTGCTTGGTTTCTAAATACATGATAGCAAACTTAGCAGTTTAAATAGATAATTGATAAAGAAAATAATAAAGTGAATTAGATAGAAGATAAATCTATAAATTGGACAATTGGATATAAAGTGTTGAATTAGACAGAAAATAAGTTTGTAAACTAGATAATTGGATATAAAATGTTGAATTGGATAAAAAATAAATCTGAATTGGACATTCGAGAATACAAAATACTGAACTGGATAGTACATGATTCTACATAGTAAATGAGTGTGTGTAGCAAAGTACTTTTTCTGGGAGTTGCCAAAAAAAACAAGGACTTTCCTATCTAGAATTTTTAGAATTTAAATAATAATTGTAATTTTGTACTATGAGTTTCGAGGTCTGGATCTGGATATTTCCTTATTTTAAATCTGCGGTTTATATTACGTCATATAGTTTTTCTTTTAACCACAATATCGCTTAGATGTTTTCTATAATTATTCTGAGGGCTTTTTTGGCCGCTTGGATTTCTGTTTGGAGTTCATTATGCTAAAATTGTTTTGTTACAAAATCCTTTTTTTTAGTATCGATGTTTCGTCGATGCTCCATTCGAAGGTTTAGTATCATGGTAGATCCTTTGTTGTGTCAATATTTTTTGCTAATCTTAAATAGCATAAATCTTTTGTAGCTACTCTTGCGCTTGGTTTTTGGAAATTTTGGTTTTTTGAGGGTTTTTAAAGGTTTTTTAAAGGATTTTTTTTAATTTTTCTCTAGTATCTCTAATATCTCTAATTCTAAAATTTCTAGTAATTCTAAACGTGGATTTTTCGATTGGACTTCTTTTTTTGGGTTAGGGATTTGATTACTAATTACTTGTTCTGATAAATTCTCGATAGTTGAATTGAAATTTCCCATGGCTTTTTGGACTTGAGTTAGCTCAGTTTGTAGCCTCCAAATTTCATTATACAGGCTAATATAAATAAGTTCTAATATCTAAATATCAAGAAGATCTGATGCTAAGAATAAATCTTAAATAATGTCTAAGTACTAAAAAATTCTGATTAATTTGCTTATTTCTTCTAGGTTATACTAAAATAATAAAATAAGATCGAATATGTTAGGTAAAAAAACCAAGTCGATCAAGATAGGATTTATAAAAGTTGTTGAGTAGTTCCTGAACATGAGTAATATTGAATACTAATTACCAAGTAGGTTTATTCCAACCTTTCCACTAAAAAAAGTACTAAAGTTTTCGGTAATATATTCGCGAATCTAGGATTTTCTCAACTTCGTATTCTTCTTCGTTATCAACGGTAATTGGTGGGAATCGTTCTTCGTGGTTTTAGCTAGAGAAAGCGTTATCTAATACTAAATGCAACAAATTGGTATAAAAAACAAAATAAATTCTCATTAAAAAAAGAAGCTTCAGCTTATATACTCTTTTTCCTACAAACTTAAGGATCTAAAATAGACCCTCCATCTTATTGGACAATTTTAAGCAGGGTCGTACCGTTTTAATGTTCCACATATCTAGCCAAACATAATCTCCTTCCTTGTAGTCAAATAATAACCGTCTACGCTTATTTACTTATTCTTGTTGTATCTATACAACGCGGTTAATTTTCATACACAGAACTTCTTATAATTCTAACATTTGCTATACAAACTTTGCAGCCTCTTAATTTCTAGAGGGTTTTCTGAGTCCTTAGAATTCAAAAATATCCAGGTTCTATCCATAGTTTGCAGCAAATAAAAAAATTCCAGTAGTATCAAATATCTTATTATTGTAGGAATATTTAGCTAGGGGTAGCTATTTAATTTAGTCGTCCTATTAATAATTAACATAAGCTCTAAGATATTATTCTATTATAAAGTTGATTCGTTCGATTTATCCATCAGTCTAGAGGTGATAGGCAGTGCTAGGTCGATGGTGGATCCTCAAGCAATTATTGACTTCATCCCAGAATTCGTCTAAGAAGTTCTTTCTTCTGTCTGAAATAACTTCTTTGGGTAATCCGTATAATTTCTATATATCCCTGAGGAATAGTCCAGCTAATTCTCTAGCGTTGAGTTTTTTCGTTGTTGGGGTCAGATGTATCATTTTGGAAAGTTTATCCACGGTGACAAGGATTGCGTTGTATTCATTAAATTTCGGTAATCTAGTAATCAGGTCAAAAGAGATGCTTTACCAGTTTCTTTCTGTGATTTGTAATAATTATAGTAATTTTTGAGATGTATTCTTGGGTGTTTTAATTCGTTTGCAGATATAACAGTTATCGATATAACGATCAACATTTTTTCGAAGTCTTACCCATATATATTGTCTTTAAACTAGTTCTAACGTCTTTGCTTTTTCTAAGTATCCTGCTGTAGGGTGGTCATAGTATTGCTGTAAGATTTCTTTGTGGATTTTTTCATTATCAAATACTACTTTTTTGTTATTATAGTAGAATTCGCTTTATTCTTCTTTCATTTCTGATATTTCAACTTTAAAATGCCGTTTGTTTTTTCTTCTAAGGGTTTTTATAATATCTTAGATGTAGGAATCTTCAAGAACTGCTACTTGCCAGGTTTCTTGCGTTGTTATGATACCAATTTGTTGGATTTTTTTAGGCAATAGCAATATTCTAATTCGATTTTTTATGTGCTCATCCTCTTCTCCCTAAGGGAGGTCCCTCGACCTTTTAATTAATACGTCGGCCTTGGTGTTAATTTTTTCGAAAACGAAGGTTATTTTGAAATCGAACTGAGATAAGAACTCCATCCATTTTACTTATCTTTATCTAAAGTACTATTTGGTCATGAAATATTCCAAGTTCTTATAATCTATGAGGATATGTACTTGAGTATGAACATTTATCAAATATCATTCCCATTCTTTAAATATTTGAATTACTGATAGGAATTCTTTATCATAAATATCATAATTATATTCCGTTGGTGTTATTTTTTTGGATTTGTAGGCTACAAGGTACCAAAAACCGTCATCATATTTTTAAAAAAGGATTACAACACAGATAAAGTTTGAAGCGTTAGTTTTTATTTGTGTTTTTAGTACAAAATTCCAGTGTTTCAATATTGATTCAATACAGAATGCTTGTTAAAATATCTAAAAGGTGTTCTTTTTTTCTTTTCCCCAGTGGAATATTTTATCCTTCTTAGTTAAATCGTAAAGAAGTTTGGTTATTTTTGTATAATCTTTGATAAATCGTTGATAAAAGTTCGCAAATTTTAGAAAAGATTGTATTTCTTTAACAGCTCCAGATCCTTTTTTCGGTTCTTTTTAGTCAAATATGTCTTGAATCTTAACAAAGTCTATTTTGATTCCATTACTTCCAACGATGTATCCTAAAAACTCGGTTTCTTTGGTGAAGAATTTATATTTAGAAAGTTTGATATAGAGTTCTACTTTCTATAGTGCTTTAATGACTTTTTTTATATGGCGGATGTGTTCTTCTCTTAAATCGCTGTAAATGTAGATATTATTAAAGTATACTACATAGAATTTGTCTAAAAAAGGTCGTAAGGCTTCATTAATGTAGGTTTAAAAGGCAACTGGAACATTTGTTAATCCAAAATGTACTACTTGGAACTTAAAGTGTCTATATCTAGTACAAAAGACTGTTTTTTCTTTGTTTCCTTCAACTATTCTAATGTGATTGTAAGTGCCATAGATATTTAGTTGAGTGAAGTGCTTGGCTTTTCTAAGTCGATTTAGAATCTTATCGATTCGTAGCAAGAGGCATTGATCTTTGACAATGATGGTATTGAGTTTTTTTTAATCTACGTAGAGTTGTAGTCCGCTATCTTTCTTAGGGATGAATAAGATGGGTGCTTTCCATGGGTTGTTGGACCTTTGAATAAATTCTTTAGTTATATTTTTTTCTATCTAGGGTTTGAGGACTTTGAGGTGTTTTTCGCTTATTGGTCTTAATGGTTTTTAGATGGGTTGAGCTTTTGGTGGTATAGGGATTTTCATGTTTTTTTTTTGTCGTGGTGGTAGGGTATCTCCTTTCTTTTTCGAGAAAGTTTTGGCAAGATCTTAGAATTCATTAAGAAGTTTAATAGTTTTTTCGATTTTGATTGTGTTATCAATAAATGTGACTTGTTTTTATTTTCTTTCTAGGCTGTAGATAGCGAAGACAGGTCCTTGTTTCATAATTCTCTTGAAGACTTCTGCGCTTACAATGGTAATCTTGGGTGAGCAGTTCATGTATACTTAATTATTTTCCTAATTGATATGGACTTTATGCTTTTTATGCTATGGTTTTCCTAGGTTTAAAGGTTTGGTGGTGTTGACAATATTGATATTGATGATCTCTTCATAGTCTTGGATTTTTATTTTGAATTGAGTTATTTTCTTAATGGATTCTCTGGTTTTATTGAAGTATTCTACGGATTTAGGGATCTTCTTAGAATAGAGTGGAAAATCATTTTTAATTGCAAATTTACAACTTATGTGTATTCCTGTGTTGCTGTTATCCAAACATGCAAGGGTTTTAACAGATTTCTAAAGATGGAGATACAAGATGATAGGGATTTTAGTATAAGATTCAAATAGTGTTTTAGTTTCTTTAGGGTTTAAACAGGAAAATGGATTCTAGAATATAAAAAAAATTTGTAGTATTCTTCGAAACTAGGGAATTTTTGAAGTGATAGGTTGGGTCTTGCCTTGCTGTGTGTCACAATTTACAGTTAGGTCTACTTTTTTCCCTGTTCCTTTTTGGCGTCTTTTTGTGGGTGGTACCCCAAAAGGGATGCTATCTCGTTTTAAATGTCCTCATAGGTAAATCCTCAGATGTTCTAGTCTCTGGTGAGATGGGGGTTGTAGGGGATACGTTGGGTTGGTCCTCCCTGGGACTTTTTGTTTGGATAATTGTTAGCGAAATGTCTTCTTTCTCCACAGTACAGGTATAGCTTCTGAGTTTGATGTCGGTCTTTTTCTTTTTGGGTTAATCATCTTTGAATGTTTTTGGTGGATTGATCTATGGGTTTAGGTCTGAAATAATTATTTTTCCAAGTTTGTTGAGGTTGATTAGTATTGTTGGTCCTTGTTGGTCTTTTTGGTGTTGGGGTCGGGGTATTCTTTTTTTGGAATTCTTTAGTCGTTAGGTTTTGAAATTTCTTTTTTGTATTCAAGGTTCGCCAGTTATTGTTAAGGTGTTGACAGAGAATAATAAAATTATTGAAGTTTTTAGGGAGTGTTTTTTTGGTAATCAGGAATTCTTTTATTTTGATGTATAAATTATGTCGTAGGTAAGCGATTTGGGCGGCATTATTGTAGTTTAGGTGTCCCATGAGATGTCTAAATTTTGTTAAGTAGGTGGAGAAGGGTTTATTAGCCTGTCTTAGGTTTTTTAATTTTCGTTCTGTGGTTTCAGCAGGGTTAGGATTTTTGAAGGCTTTTTCGAGTTATGTGGTAAATTTGGTGTAGGTATTTTAGTTTTATTTTTTATTATCAATATTATATTTATTGAAGGTTAATTTTGCTGGGTTTCTTTTAAGAAGATTGACGGCGTACGCAATCTTCTTTTTGGATGTAGCAAATTTGGTGGCTTCTCTTTTGTATTTATTATTGAACTGGGCTAAGAAATTTTGTAATTTATGGGGCTTAGTGCCGTTGAAGGGGTTGGGATCTGGAAATTTGATGTTTGGGATAGCTACTGGGGTTGTTGTGGGTATGTTGTTTTTGAAATGTTCAAAAACTGCTATTATGGCTTTGGTTTGTTTAATGGTAAATTTTGGTAGGGCGACGATTGCAATTTCTTTTTTGGTGTTTTTTTCTTTAGAAGACTCGCTTTTTGGTGGGGCCAATGTTGATATTTGGGTATTAGGTTGATAGGGTTATGAAGTAATAAAGTGTAAGAAATCGTATATAACCTAGTCGTGATATTAAGGTAATATATAAATGTTATAGGGTAAGAGTAGTATATTAGTGTGAATATAGATTAATACTTAAATTGTTGCTTAATTTCTAAATATATGACAACGAACTTAGCAATTTAAATAGATAATTAACAAAAAAAATAATAAAGTGAATTGGACAGAAAATAAGTCTGTAAACTAAACAATTGGACATAGAATATTGAATTGGACAAAAAATAAGTCTGTGAACTGGACAATCAAACATAGAGTGTTAAATTGGACAGGAGATAAATCTAAACTAAACATTCAGGGATACAAAATACTAAACTAGACAATACATAATTCTACATAGTAAACAAATATGTGTAGCGAAGTATTTTTTTTGAAAATTGCCAAGAAAACAAGGGCTTTCTTATCTAGAACCCTTAAAACTTAAATGATAACTGTAATCTTGTACTGCAAGTTTCGAAGTCTAGATCTAAATACTTCCTTATTCTGGGTCTACGGTTTGTGTTGCGTTGTGTGGTTTTTCTTCCAATTACAATATCGCTTGGATGTTTCCTATAGTCATTCTGAGGGCTCCTCCGGCCGCCTGGATTTCTGCTTGGAGTTCATTATGCTGAGATTGCTTTGTTACAATTATCAACAATAACTAATGGGAGTTATTCTTCATAATTTTAACTAAAAAAAACATTATCTAATACTAAGTATAGTAGGTTGGTGTGAAAAACAAGGTAAATTTTTATTAAAGAGGGAAGTTTTAGTTTATATGCTTTTTTTCCTACAAACTTAAAGATCTAAAATAAACCCTCTATTTTATTAAACAATTTTAAGCAGGGTTGTGTTGTTTTAATATTCCGCATATTTAACCAGATATGGTTTTTTTTTTGTAATCAAGTAATAGTTGTTTACACTTATTTACTTATTTTTATTATATCTATACGACACAATTGATTTCCATACGCAAAATTTTTTGTAATTTTAACATTTACTATATAAATCCTACAACTTCTTAATTTCTAAAAAATTTTCTAAATCCTTAAAATTCAAAAATATCCAAATTCCATCCATAGTTTACAACAAATAAAAAAATTCCAATAATATCAAATATCTTATTATTATAAGAATATTCAATTAAAAATAGTCATTCAACCCAATCATTTTATTAATAATTAACATAAACTCTAAAGTATTATTCTACTATAAAATTAATTTGTTCAATTTATCCATCAATCTAAAGATAATAAACAATACTAAATCAATAGTAAATCCTTAAACAATTATTAATTTTATTTTAGAATTTGTTTAGAAAATTCTTTCCTCTATCTGAAATAACTTTTTTAAATAATCTGTATAATTTTTATATATCTCTAAAGAATAATCTAGTTAATTCTCTAACATTAAATTTTTTTATTATTAAAATTAGATATATTATCTTAGAAAATCTATTTATAATAACAAAAATTATATTATATTTATTAAATTCCGGTAATTTAATAATCAAATTAAAAAAAATACTTTATTAATTTCTTTCTATAATCTATAATAATTACAATAATCCTTAAAATGTATTTTTAAATACCTTAATTTATTTACAAATATAGCAGTTATTAATATAATGATTAACATTCTTCTAAAACTCTATTTATATATATTATCTTTAAATTAGTTTTAACATCTTTACTCTCCCTAAGTATCCTGCTATAAAATAATCATAATATTATTATAAAATTTTCTCACAAATTTTTTTATTATCAAATACTACTTTTCTATCATTATAATAAAATTTATTTTATTCTTTTTTCATTTCTGATATTTTAATTTTAAAATACCATTTATCTCTTTTTCTAAAAATTTTTATAATGTTTTAAATATAAAAATCTTCAAAAACTATTGCTTACCAAATTTCTTATGTTGTTATGATACTAATTTATTAGATTTTTTTAAACGGTAGCAATATTCTAATTTAATTTTTTATACACTCATCCTTTTTTCCCTAAAAAAAGTCCCTCAACTTTCTAATTAATACATCGGTTTTGGTATTAATTTTTTTAAAAACAAAAATTATTTTAAAATCAAACCAAGATAAGAATTTTATTTATTTTACTTATCTTTATCTAAAATACTATTTAATTATAAAATATTCTAAGTTTTTATAATCTATAAAAATATATACTTAAATATGAACACTCATCAGATATCATTCCCATTCTTTAAATGTTTAAATTACTAATAAGAATTCTTTATCATAAATATCATAGTTATGTTCTGCCAATGTTATTTTTTTAGACCTGTAGGTTACAGAATACCAAAAACCATCATCATACTTTTAAAAAAAAACTACAACACAAACAAAGTTTAAAGCGTTGGTTTTTATTCATGTTTCCAATACAGGATTCTAGTATTTTAGTATTAATTCAATACAAAATACTCATTAAAATATCTAAAAAACATTCTTTTCTTTTTTTCCCCAATAAAATATTCTATCCTTTTTGGTTAAATCATAAAAAAGTTTGGTTATTTTTGCATAATCTTTAATGAATTGTCGATAAAAGTTTGTAAATCCTAAAAAAAATTATATTTTTTTAACAACTCCAAATCCTTTTTTCAATTCTTCCCAATCAAATATGTTTTGAATTTTAACAAAATCCATCCTAATTCCATTATTTTCAACAATATATTTTAAGAACTCAATTTTTTTAGTAAAAAATTTACATTTAAAAAATTTAATATAAAATTTTACTTTCTATAATGCTTTGATGATTTTTTTTATATAACAAATATATTTTTTTCTTAAATCACTATAAATACAGATATTATTGAGGTATATTATATAAAATTTGTTTAGGAAAAATTGTAAAACTTCGTTAATATAAACTTAAAAAACAACTGGGGTGTTTGTTAATCCAAAATATACTACTTAAAACTCAAAATATCCATATCTAATACAAAAGGCTGTTTTTTTTTCATCTCCTTCAACTATTCTGATGCAATTGTAGGTGTTATAAATATCTAGTCAAGTGAAGTGCTTAACTTTTTTGAACCAATCCAAAATTTTATTAATTCATGGTAAAAAACATCAATCTTTAACGGTGATGGTATTGAATTTTCTCCAATTTATGTAGAATCATAATCCACCATCTTTCTTAAAAACAAATAAAATGGGTGTTTTTTATGAACTATTAAACTTTCAAATAAATCTTTTAGTTATATTTTCTTCTATCCAGGATTTAAAAACTTTAAGGTGTTTTTTGTTTATTAATCTTAATAATTCTTAGATGGGCTAAACTTCTAATGGTATAAAAATTTTCATATCTTCTTTTTGTTGTGGTGGTAGGGTGTTTTTTTTTTCAAAAAAACTTCAGCAAAATCTTGAAATTCATTAAAAAATTTAATAATTTCTTCAATTTTAATTATGTTATTGATAAATATAATTTATTTTCATTTTTTTTCTAGGTTGTAAATAGCAAAGATAGGTCCTTATTTCATAATTCTCTTAAAAACTTCCATGCTTACAATAATAATTTTAAATAAACAATTTATGTGTACTTAATTATTTTCCCAATCAACATAAACTTTATGCTTTTTATGCTATAACTTTCCCAAATTCAAAGATTTAGTAATATTAACAATATCAACATTGATGATTTTTTTATGATTTTAGATTTTTATTTTGAATTGAGTTATTTTTTTAATGGATTCTCTAATTCCATTAAAGTATTTTACAAATTCAAAAATTTTTTTAAAATAAAATAAAAAATTATTTTTAATTGTAAATTTGTGATTTATGTGTATTTTTGTGTCGCTGTTATTTAGATATGTAAAAATTTTAATAGGTTTTTGAAAATGAAGATATAAAATGATAGGGATTTCAATATAAAATTTAAATGGTGTTTTAGTTTTTTCAGAATTTAAATAAAAAAATAGATTTTAAAATACAAAGAAAATTTGTAGTATTTTTTGAAACTAAGGAATTTTTAAAATGATAGATCAAATCCTACCTTACTGTATATCACAACTCACAATTAAACCTACTTTTTTCCCTATTTTTTCTTAATATTTTCTTATAAATGATACCCTAAAAAAAATGTTATTTTGTTTTGAATGTCTTCATGGGGGTAAGTCCTTGGATATTCTAGTCTCTAATAAAACAAAGATCATAAAAAACACATCAAGTTGATCTTTTTTAAAATTTTTTATTTAAATAATTGTTAGTGAAATGTTCTTTTTTTCTGTAGTATAAACATAATTTTTAAACTTAATGTTGGTTTTTTTCTTTTTAGGTTAATTATCTTTGAATATTTTTAATAAACTGATCCATAAATCTAAATTCGAAATAATTATTTTTTTAGGTTTGTTGAGGTTGATTAATATTATCAGTTTTTATTAATCCTTTTAATACTAAAATTAAAGTATTCTTTTTTTGGAATTTTTTAGTTGTTAAATTTTAAAATTTTTTTTTTACATCCAAAATTCGCCAATTATTATCAAGGTGTTAACAAAAAATAATAAAATTATTAAAATCTTCAAAAAACATTTCCTTAATAATCAAGAGTTCTTCTATTTCAATATATAAACCATATTATAAATAAGTGATTTGGGCAGCATCATCATAATTCAAGCATCCCATAAGACATCTGAATTCTATCAAATAAATAAAAAAGGGTTTATTAGCCTATCTTAAATTTCTCAATTTTTGTTTTACAATTCCAACAAAATCAGAATCTCCAAAAACTTTTTCAAATTATATAATAAACTCAACATAAATATCCCAATTCCATACTTTATCATCGGTGTTATACTCATTAAAAACTAATTCTGTTAAATTTTTTTTAAAAAAACTAACAATATACATAATTTTTTTTCTAAATATAGCAAATTTAATAACTTCTTTTTTGTATTTATTATTGAGCTGGGCCAAAAAATTTTGTAATTTATGGGGTTTAATATTATCAAAGGAGTCAGGATTTAGAAATTTAATGTTTGGGATAGTTGTTGGGATTACTATAAACATATTGTTTTTAAAATATTCAAAAACTACCATCATAACTTTAATTTACTCAATAATAAATCCTAGTAAAACAACAATTGTAATTTTTTTTTTAACATTTTTTCCCTTAAAAAATTTGCTTTTTAATAAAACCAATACTGATATTTAGGTATTAAATTAATAGAATTATAAAGTAACAAAATGTAAAAAATTGTATACAAATTAATCATAATATCAAAATAATACACAAATATCACAAAACAAAAAGTAATATATTAGTATAAATACAAATTAATATTTAAATTATTGCTTAATTTTTAAATATATAATAGTAAATATAGTAGTTTAGATAGATAATTAATAAAGGAAATAATAAAGTGAATTAAATAAAAGTTAAATTTAAATTAGATATTTGGATATATAGAATATTAAATTGGATAAAAATTAAGATTATATAGTTTGTTAAATTAGATAAGAGTTGTTTTTGTATAGGTTAGAAAGTCTGTGTAGGGTAAGGGCCTAAATAGGTCCTATGTTATACTTATTAATATAATAGTTGTAATTTTGTATTGTGAGTTTTGAGGTTTGGATCTGGATATTTTCTTATTTTGGGTTTGTGGTTTGTGTTGTGTTGTGTGGTTTTTCTTCCAATTACAATATTGTTTGGATGTTTCCTATGGTTATTCTGAGGATTCCTCCGACCACCTGGATTTCTGCTTGGAGTTCATTATGCTGAGATTGCTTTGTTACATAAATATATTTATATTAAATTTTATATTTAAAAAAAAATATATTAAAAATAAAC